>NC_142942.1:12105543-12115543 GCF_046866305.1 Octopus bimaculoides | reverse complement strand
CGACGACGATGGTACCAGCTGATGATAGGATCAACGGAACAGCTTGCTCGTGAAATTAACGTGCATGTGGCTGAGCAATCCACAGACACGTGTACCCTTAACGTAGTTCTCAGGTAGATTCAGCGAGATACAGAGTGTAACAAGACTGGCCCTTTGAAATACTGGTACTATCCATTTTTGCCAATTGAATGAACTGGAGCAATGGGAGATAAAGTGTCTTGCTCAAGGACACAACGCGTTGCCGGGAATTGAACTCACGATTTTTACGATCGTGAGCCGAATGACCTAACCACTAAACCACGCGCCTTCACCATATATATATATATATATATATATATAAATATATATATATATATATATATATATATATATATATATATATATATATATATATATATATATATATATATATATATATATATATATATATATATATATATATATATATATATATATATATATTATGCGAAATGTATAGTATTAAATATACATCACGGCTGGTCTTACCAATTAGTTTCGCGTAAAGAATACAATAGAGTGTTAGGTAACAAACCGATTATATAACTTTACGCTCATCAGAGTTTCCCGATATGGAAGAGAATAGGGTAACTGCTCTCTATTGTCGGAAGTGGATCAGCTCAACCGGTCAGCGGCTGCTGTGAAAAGAAGTGATGGAACAAAAAGGGCCCAGGGGGTTTATTTTAGGAGGTATGTCCCTCGGTTGGGTATGTTGTGAAGCCGGCAAGAGATATCTTGAAGTGGGATAAGTGTGTATTATTAACGTGGTGTCCTGTGGGGATGGGATGTGTGGCACGTGCAGCGGTGTCATATGTATATCTTTTGCCGTGCGTGTAGGTATATATATAGCTGTGTTCGTAGGTCTGTTCTCTTTCTGTAAAGGACAATGCCGTTGGGGAGGGTTATGTTAGCATTTTGCTATGGAATGGTGAAACTATTTTTCCGTTTTCTGAAAAAGCAACGTTTTGGACATACGACACTTTTGCATAATAGCAATGATATATATTTACACGGAACATGTACGTATATGTAATAGATATAATCTATGTGCGTGTGTATATATATACAGGGTGTCCACAAAGTCTGGGTACATGGAGTAAATAAAATCATACCATAGACAATTAAATATAAGAAATAATAATTTCTTAAATTGTATGTCAATCCCCATATACCCAGACTTTGTGGATAACCTGTATATATATATATATATATATATATATATATATATATATATATATATATATATATACATACATACATACTTACATACATACATACATACATACATACATACATACATACATACATGCATACCATGCATACCATGCATACATACGTATATACATACATACAAACATACATATATACGCGCGCGCACACACACATATACAAATATAATGTAAGTAGTTGTTTGAAACGATCAATTGGTTCTAATATCTTACGTTACGCGCATCTCACACAGAAACTCAACATACGTATTAACGACAAAGGCGATGTTTATGGCGGAGCAAGATGTCGAGAAAGACATGGTAGGAGGTTCTACATATTTATTTATACGTTCATTTTGTCTTCTTTTTATATTTCGTTTTTTTTTTTCATATTTTATTTCCATTTTGTTATTTTACTTTCCTTTATATGTGTTATTTTTTATGCTTTGTGTATTTGTTTATTCATTTATAATTTATTTATGTAATTATTTATCTATCTATTTGTTTATTTATTTTGAGCTAATTTGAAGTGAGATCAAGTGAAAGAGCAGGCAACGTAGAAGAAGAACGTTTGCTGGAGAGGGCAGAGCTTATAAGAGATAGAGATTACCTGTGAAGTGGCGGCTCAGTGTGTGTGTGTGTGTGGAGGCTGCAGGAGGCATCAGAGAAAAAGCGATAGAATGATGCGAAAACGAATGATTTGGCTGCTGAGGCTGCAAGACAGAGAGCGACACTCCTACGACGCTGAGTGAAGGAAATAAAATCTTTGTCGTTCTTGTCGTCTTTATCCTCATTATCGTCGTCGTCGTCGTTGTCGTCGTCGTCGTCGTCGTCATTGACGTCATTATCAGGATCATCATCATCATCATCGTCATCATAATTGTCGTCATCGTCGTCATCATTATTAGTAAAAGCCTCAAAGGTTGCTGCAGTAGCAGCACCAGCACCAGTAGTAGTAGTAGTAGTAGTAGTAGTAGTACTGGTGGTGGTGGTGGTGGTGGTGGTGGTGGTGGTGGTGGTGGTGGTGGTAGTAGTAGTAGTAGTAGTAGTAGTAGTGGTGGTGGTGCTGGTGGTGCTAGTAGTAATAGTAGTAGTAATGGTGGTGGTACTGGTGGTGCTGGTGGTGCTGGTGCTGGTGCTGGTGGTGTTGGTGTTGGAAGTAATAGTAGTAGTAGTAGTAGTAGTAGTAGTAGTAGTAGTAGTAGTAGTAGTAGTAGTAGTAGTAGTAGTAGTAGTAGCAGCAGCAAGCGCAACCGCAGCTACAAGGAATGCAGCTGCAAGAAGAAAGCCCAAATCCGATACTATACGTTGTGCATTGTTATCAGCTGGTTATTGTCATCTAAAGCAATTTCGTTCCAAAGTGATCACAATAAGCGGCTTCAACTTTAATGCATTGAATCCAATAGTGTAATATGCATAACGTCTGTCAACTAGATCGAGATGGTTAAAATCGGAACTCTTTGGATCATATCTGCCCAACCGATACCAGCCTTGGGCTAAACAGTGACTGCCACAACCATAGCAACTATAGCACCAAAACCTAACGACAGCAACAGCAACAATACTAACATAAACAACAACAACAACAGTGTCCAGAAATGGTGCAAGCAGTTGAGAGAATAAAACATATCCGGACAGTAATCCATCCGTCTGCCTCCGTGTGATTAGTCCATGCATCAGCAAAGCGGTGACGTGTTATGACTGGGACAATGAAATTTCAGTTTAAGCTACGAGGTCTGCTACATAGGAACCTGGACCACCCACATTCACTAAAAAAATAAATAAACAACCAATAGCGATAAAAACAGCAACAACATCTATACTTAAAACCCGGACAACAATTCTTAACCATTCCTTCGGTCATACAAGAGAAGCAGTATCAACAGCGAAGAGAAGTTTCTGTCTACATAGTCGTTCAATCTGCATCAAATACCACCCAAAATTCCCTTCATTAAATAATACAGATATAGGCAGTGTAATATACATACATCCCCGATATTTTGGATGTTACCTGTTGACTATATGATATTAAGTTTTTCAGTGATACAGAGATCTCACTTGGTGATCCATCTTCTGTATTTTCTGACTTCAGCAATGAAGTTCCATTTTAAGCTGCATAATAGCCTGAACCACACACACACACACATACACAGTACATTTAATCCAGGACACTCAGGAAAGCGAGAGTTCATAGTTCTTCAAAGATAGCCAGACATCTTGAAAGTTCATATTTTAACCTATGTGTTTTTGTCTTCCTAATTTCCATGTTTCGTAGCTTATTAAATTTATACAGATTTCTGCATAACTATTGTATAAAGGTTTTTTTTTTTTTTTCAAACATTTTCCATAAAATTAATCCGACAATTCATTTTCTCTTTTCTGGATGTAACAGAAGAGCTATGGACGAAACAAAATATTTTTTGTCTGACTAACGATTACGGATTGACAGTTTATTCACTCTCAGAATTGTTTTTGACTTTCTTTATTCTAAGTTGTTAGACATACTCTCTTTTAATTTGTCATCCCTTAGAAAATATACCTACGTGTTTGTGTGTTTGTTTGTGTGTGTATGTGTGCGTGCGTGCGTGCGTGTGTGTGTGCGTGTATGTGTGAGTATGTGTGAATGTGTGTGTGTATTTGTTCTTATGTTTAGTTATATTAAAAACAATTTTGCATAAATATGAGGAGTTACTCTATACTTTCGTAGAGTACGAATTTATTCTTAAACAAGAATATTGTTAAACAGTGAGTTCGAAGATTCGACCAGTTAAATCATCGTCGGACTACATACACACACATATATGTATGTATGCATGCATCTATGCATGTATATGTATATAACTTGTGATTTCCTATCTGGCAAATCGAGATGCACAACAAAACGATAGTCAGTTGTTGTCTGATGATCGCTCTGACATGAAACGTGAGTCACAACAAAAATATTCATTATGAAAGACCAATATACATTGCAACCTGTACTGAGTACTCTCTTCCTCATTTGTCGACAAATTGAAACACTTGAACGTTAAATATATATATGTGTTTGCGCGCGCGTTTGTGTGTGTGTGTGTATTTAAAACTGTTTTAGAAAGCCATAACAAGTACAGGAGACATAACAAAAGGAAAAGACAAATTAAACGGTTTACACTTTTATCCTTCTGTTTCAATAGTTCGGCTTTTGTTTTCACACCTTTATTTCCAAACTTACATTCGAGTGACTTTCTAAATCGCTTAGAGCTTTATTTCACGTTGCTTTATATAAACTACAATACGCTTATATGTGTGCGTGTGGTGTATATATATATATATATATATATATGTGTGTGTGTGTGTGTGTGTGTGTGTGTGTGTGTGTGTGTGTGTATATATATATATACATATATATATACATATATATATGCACATGTATATGTATATATATATAAATATATACATATATATATGCACATATATAAATGTATATATATA
The DNA here is from genome assembly GCF_046866305.1 of Octopus bimaculoides. NCBI lineage: Eukaryota > Metazoa > Mollusca > Cephalopoda > Octopoda > Octopodidae > Octopus > Octopus bimaculoides. The sequence goes on along the minus strand of NC_142942.1, from coordinate 12,110,849 downwards.
TATATATTTATATATATGTATGTATATATATGCATATGTATATATATATATATATATATATATATATATACATATATATATATATATATATATATATGTGAATGTATGTGTGTGTATATATATATATATATATATATATATATATATATATATATATGCATAAACGTGGGTCCCTTCGCACGTGTTCATGTGTATGTATGTGTGTAAATAACATATAGATAGATAGACAGATATATATGTGCATGTGTGCATATGTATATGTATTTATACGCATATGTACGCATATGCAAGTGTGTGTGTGTATATACACAAATATATTAATGTTTGAATGTATAACGTGTGTGTGTTATAACCTCTACATGATACAAAATATCACACTATATACATACAAACATATATACATATATATGTATTATATCATATTTTGTATATATCTTATTATATATATATGACGTCGACAGCACTGAAAAAAAAAGTACCACATTGTAAACTTCAGCTCTGAAAGCTGTCATCTCTCGTTGTTTTAGGGTCTTTAAAATTCAAGCTATTTTTCTTTTAATTATTTTATCTTGTTATTTATATTTATTCCTTTATTGTTATGGCTATTTTTGTTTCTCTAAACCTCAATCTTTTTGAAATAGTATTCTTCATATAATTTCATACTTCATCTATTTACGTCTTTTTTTTTTGTTTATTCACTTGAGTTTTGGGGGGTTTTTTTCTTTTTTGGTGGTGGGGAGGGTTTCGCATTTTCATTTATTTATATCTCTTTTTATTTTCTTTATATATTCTCCTCCCTTCACATCCTTCATTTTTACCGTCTTTGAGTATTTAAGGTGCCAGTTTCAAATTCCTCATTCTGTGAAGTCTGTGGTTTTAGTTAGTTGTCAAGTGCAAAAAAATTTAACCAACAAATTTTCACTCTCAACAATCCTCCCCTTATTCTCCTCTTCTCTCATTCTCCCGTTCCCTCATTCTCTCGTTCATTCATTCCAGTTCTCCTGTTCTCCCATTCTCTCACTCTCCCATGGCTTTATTCTCCCATTCTTCCTTTTCTTCCGTTCTCGTCTCTTTCCAGTGCTCCGCCAAGATTCCAAACGGAATTTTCCCCTAACCAAAATATTTGCCCAACCAGCGTTCTTGTTGGTTTTTCTAAGGGTTTATATTCCTTGGAAATTTGTGTGTTTATTGTTGTTTTATGGGGCGGATTATATATTTTTTTAGGGGCTTTTCATTCTTTGTTCAGTATTTAAAGGTTCGAGGTTTCTTTTTTCCGTGGAATATATTTGTTTTAGATTAAAGTAAAATGTTTTCAACGTGAATATTGATTTTCCTCTGCTCGTTTATCCTTATATGTATATATCTGTATGTATCTATGTGTACATGTGTCAGTATATGTGTGTGTGTACGTATGCGCAGGTGTGTGTATATATTTGTATGTGTATATCTGTATATGTATGCATGTATATGTGTCCATGAATGTATTTATATATGCGTGCATGAGTGTTTTTATATATGTGCATATGTGTATGTGTGCAAGAGAGAGTATATGTGTATGTATGTTTGTGTGTGTGCGTTTATGCTCGTAGGTGTGTATGTGTTTATACGTGTGTATGCTTGTGTGCGACAGAGACAGAAACAGAGCGTGTGTGTGTGCGTTTATATGTATGATTATAAGTGTATAATTGTTTATATATGTGTGTATATGTGTAGGTGTATATGTGTTTATATGTGTGTATGCTTGTGTGAGACAGAGACAGAGACAGGGAGAGTGTGTTTATATGTATGATTATAAGTGTGTAATTGTTTATATATGTGTGTATAAGTGTGTTTACATATGCGTTTGTAATTGTTTGTGTGTGTGTGTGTGTGTGTATTTATGAATGTGCATGCGAACATGTTTACATATGAATGTGTTTTGCTCTTGTTTTTATTTGACCTCATTATGTCAATCCTTATTAAACAGAAATGTGCCAAAATATGTCCCAGTTGTGAACATCCTGTAGTTTTGCATATCCAATATACCTTTTATTATATACAAAAGTAAAGCATCATATTAGGTTTGAAGTAGTTTGACTACTATTACTATTAGGTCAACAAGAAGCTCCCTGTGCGACGCATATGTCAGCAATATAAGTATAGTCTTCAAGGCGGGGAGCTGGCTGAATATTTAGCCCACCGGGGGAAAATGCTCCTGGCATTTTCCCAACGTCTTTGCCTTCTAAGTTCAAATACCACGGAAGCCGACTTCCCCTTTCATCCCTTTCGTGGTCGATGAAATAAGTACCAGTTGAGTAATCGACTTAGCCTCTCACCGAACTTGCTGGTCTTGTGCTAAAATTTGAAACCCATATGACTATACTGTACAAGGCATTGAACCCGGCGGAATCCTTAGTACGCCGGGCAAAATGCTGTACAACATTTCGTCCGTTTTCATGCTCTGAGTTCAAATTCTGCCGAGGTCGTTTACGCCTTTCATCCTTTCGGGGTCGATGAAATAAGTACCAATTGAGCGTTGAGTTGCTATAATCGATTTAACCATTTCCTCCGAATTGCTGTTCTTTATCCTAAATTTGAAACCAATATTTGTTTAGTATTTAAAGTAGTGATTGGCAGAATCGTGAGCAGCATTTCGTCCGTGTTTACATTCTAAGATCAAATTCCACCGACATTGGCTTTGCCTTTTATGCTTTCGAGATCGATAAAGTATATAGATCGTTTTTGTGTACTCTGTTGTCGTATTTGGGCAGGGGCACCGTCTTGTCCATTGGATCTCCTCGACCGGGTTCAGAAGGGAGTCTCTAATCTGATTGGTCCTTCGCTTGCTTCAACTCAGAAACACTTCTCGCAGCGACGTGACGTCACTAGTCTTAGTGCTTCCTATCGTTATTACCACAGGTAGTGCTCTGATGAACTTTCTCTCTTAATTCCAGATGACTTTGAGCCATGTCATCTGACTCGAAACTCACAGCATCTCCATCCTAAAGCTATTGTGCTCCTACGGATAAAGAAATTTTTCTACGGTCCTAGATTTTTTCCCCTCGAACTGTTAGGCTTTGTAACTCTTTTCCATCTCATTTAGAACTTCCTTCTAAGTTTAGAACTTCCTTCTAAGTTCCATCTCATTTGCTTTCTAAGTTCAAATAGTCTCGTGGTCTTGTGCTAAAATTTGAAACCCATATGACTATACTGTACATAACCCCTCGTTATGACTTGAACTCTTTCAAGTCTAACAAATTCATTCATTCAATCTTCATTTCTCCTTCTTTATATTCCCTTACACTAAGCGGCTTTTCACCTTCACTGGGACTTTCAATTCAAACAAAAGTAAATCTTTCTACATGTCTGGTGAGTGAAATCTGGTAGACGGAAATTATACAAGGTTCAAGCTGTATGCTTGTATTTACGTCTTTGTTTCTGATGACCGATGCTCTTCATTTATATCCCGTATAGACAAATCGAGTCTAAAAAGTTAAGTACAGGAGTTTAACAAAAAGTCAGTAAAAGTAAGTAATCATGGTGTTGGATATGATCTTCAAATTGGTACCCCAGTATAGGCTTTCTTAAGTAATTAGAAGCTGTAACATGATTGAAGAGTATTCAATATACTTCCACCCACCAAAATTAAAAAAATAAATACACTAATAATAATGTAGGTTTCATACTTTAGGAGAAGACCAGGAATTTTGTGTTCAAGGGACAAGTTAATTACAACGGCAGCAATATTTGAGTGTTGTTTATTTCATTGACTCGGAAGAATTAAAGTCAAAGTTAACCTCGGTGATGTTTGCAATTAGACGATAAAAAACAGGAAGACATCTTACTAAACATTTTATCCGAAGAGCTAATGATTCTTTCAGTTAGTACCCTTAATAATAATAATAATAATAATAATAATAATAAATTGATTAAAACAGCTAAGACAAAAGAAAAATCAAGAAAAGAGGATAACAAATGGAAGAAAGAAGGAGAACCAACAACAAAAAAAAAAGAATAAAATGATGCGTAAAGATGCGCTCGGTAGTGAAGTGAAAGCACGCTATAAAAATAAAACTACTGAATAATAATAATAATAATAATAATTTATTTTGATATGAGATCACCATGTCGCTCATGGTGAGGGGTGATTAAATGATGATGCTGTTAATTTTGATGGTAGTTTATAATTCTATTATTAAACCTGCCACCCCACACCCAAAACTGCACTCCAAACCCTGGCCTTCGGATTTGCTCTCTTCTTACTCTATCTTTTCTACCGCTACTACAACGGCATCAATTTTTCAGTCATGGTAGGATTGGCTTCATGTCACACCCATTCAACTAATTTGTCTTCCTTTCCTTTCTCACATCACCCCTTTTATATCCAGCCTCATCTTAGAGCTCGGAGCAACCAATACGCCAATTATAATGATCATTACATATTTATCCTTCATTGAAGCAAATAAGGATTTTTATGTACTAGATCCTCGTCCCATTGGGACAACATGGAACTATTAAAAAACGATCGGTATGCGTTGATCTCACCTTTGAGGTCTTCGGGGACCTGTGAAAATTGTTTCAACCACCTATTCCATAAAAAGCAAATAAAAATTATTTTAAAAGTTTCTACACGAAAGGTTTTATGTAAACACGAGTCAGATGTTGCCACCGACTCTTCTTCGTTGGATGTCTGGCACTGTATTTAAGAATGGCTCCTTTTTATGTTATGGTTCTTGAGTATGACCTAAAGACGTTTTGGTGACTGATTCTTGAATATCAACTATCTGGATCAGTTTTCTCTCATCGATTCGATGATTTAACGGATGAATTACTTTGAGTAGCTGGGTGGTTAGATGGATGGATAAAGTGATAAATAAGTAGACAGGTAAGTAGAAGGGCATATTTAATATGTATATATATATATATATATATATGTAGAAAGAGAGAGAGAGAGAGAGAGAGAGAGAGAGAGAGAGAGATTGACTGACTGGTATATGCGTATATATATATATATATATATATATATATATATATATATATATATATATATACGTGATGGACGAGGCAGACAGACAAAATACAGACGAACAATCAGTCAGTCAGACAGACTGACAGATAGGCAGCTGGACAGGAAGTTTGAGAGGAAGAAAGAAAAATAGGTGCATAATTATGTGAATGCTTGTATACAGAAATGAGAAGACAGATAGAAAGATAGATGGATGGTTGCATAGACAGATAGATTGAACGATGGCCAAGATGAACGGGGTGGATAAATGAAAAGTGTTATGGGGAGTAAATGGTTGGGTATGTAGATGTTTTAGGTAGGA
>NC_142942.1:12088043-12098043 GCF_046866305.1 Octopus bimaculoides | reverse complement strand
GGGTCGATGTTATCGACATAGCCCTCTCCCAATTCCCATACTTGGTGGCCTTCTGCCACAATTTGAAACTAATACTCAACATGCAGAAGGCAATTAGCTGGCAGAATCGTTACCGCGTCGAGCAAAATGCTTAGCAGCATGTCTCCCTGCTCTTAATCAACAGAAAGCCTGAGGACATCTTTCTAGTATTTACACACAGCAGGAATGAAATTCGGGGTAGAAAAGAAACAGACATTGAAGGATGTTGAACAACAATTCATCGGAATGGAAATGATGCTGGTACTTGTTGCATTACATCTTTCCAAACTTGCACAGTACTGATCTTCCTATCACCACAACTTTTGAAAATGTCATACCGCCCGCGTTCGCGCAACACAACACCGAAAAATCGCAAATTTAATGTACGTTCTGAAAGGTTTGGGTATTCCAATTTCGTTACCATCAACACAACCCAGTTTCATTCTCATGATACACTTGGGAAATTAAGAGCCTTTCACATTTAATTAAGTCATTTAATATTTTCATGAATGTTTCGATTTCCTCAGTTGCTGCGCTGGTTGCTTCATCATGAGTAAATTTTATTACCCCTTCCATAGTGATTTCTAAATCGCCATAATCAGCCGTTTCTAGCTTCGAAATTCTTCAATTTCTACACACGTACGTTGTTACCTCAAAATGCTTTAAGGACAAACCAGGACGTTACTGCCGCCTCAAGATCTGTATATTATACAACTGCCTTAGGCTTTCTTGCACCAGTAGAGGAAGATTTGGAATTTGCATCAACAGAACTATATTCTTTGAAATTTTGGAACAATCCCAGAAACTTTGAAAGAAGTGAGAAGGTCGATTACATTGACCACAGTTCATGACTGTTACTTGTTTTATCGACTGTGAAAGGATGAAAGAAAAGCAAGATGGCCGTGGTGGAATTTTAGCAAATATCGCGTAAGCATTTTCTCTACGTTCTAAAGACTATGCCAGCTCAAAATACTGTATCTCAAAGAAATATAATGCTGTTGATACAAAATATCTCCTTAGCGTTCTGTAAATAGGAAATTATTTTTCATGAATTCTCACCACCGAAGCATCTGCCCCAAACTTCCTAATAGTCCAGAATCGCAGATTAGGATTCCCAGACAGGGTTGCAGAGTGTTATTCTCCATCGAAGTCTTAACGTAAAATACATGACAGAAAATGCTTCATCACAGAAACAGTCCATAAAAATTACAGGGCAAAGCAGATTATGTTGCTTATGGTAACAATTCTGTTACCGTCTGTATTGCACTACGCTGCTGAAGTAGATATTCTGGCATAAATATTACTCAAAAGATACACACACGAACGTTAGGCGACTTTGACTTGGCCTGTTTTAATCCTTCCCTCGGAGCGTATATTATTAGATATGAAAAGAAAATATGGCTAGGTTATATCATGATATTTGAAGAGAAAAATTATCGTTGTGCTCGCCATATTAAGTTACGTATCACCACAATTTTGCTAAATTATAAATGCTGTGTATATTCTCTGTATCTTTTACCTTTTTCGCTACCTTATATATTTTACGTATGTATGTATACATCTATTTATGGGCTTCCACACAGTTTCTGTCCACCAAATTCTCTTATAAGGCATTGGCCGGCCGAGACACTTGCCCAAGGTGTCACGCAGTGAGACTAAGTTCGAAATCACATGGTTGCAAAGCGACCTTTTTAACCACACAGCCAAGCCTGAGACTATTACACCACATATCAAAACAGCATTTACTGCAATATCCTGCTTCGTCACTACATTACAATACGAGACACTGTAATACACTACATCCCTTCTTCCTATCATTATTATTCAGCAATACATCATATAAGCATTCCCTACAGACACTACACAGGCAGCGAGCTGGCAGAATCGTTAGCACATCAGACAAAAACATTTTGCGGCATTTCGTCTGTCTTAACGTTCTGAGTACAAATTCTGCCGAAGTCGAACGTGCTCATCATTTCGGGGTGGATAAAATTAGTACCACTTGAGTACTTGGATCAATGTAACTGACTTAGCCCCACCCCCGAAACTGCTGGTTTCGTGTCAAAATTTGAAACCATTATTATTCAAGACTACATCATATAACCATTGCCTATAAATACTAAAACGTCGGTGAGCTAGCAGAATCGTTAGCGCGTCAAATAAAAACGCTTAGCGGTATTTCTTCCGGTTCTTTACGGTCTCAGTTCAACTCCCACCAATGCCAACTCTGTTTTTCATTCCTTCAAGACTGATAAAATAAGATACGAGTCAAGTACTGTAATCTATGTAGTCGACTTGCTCCCTCCCATAAAAAAAAAAATACTTGCTGGTTTTGAAGTCCGCATTGGCTCGGAAGCCCGTACAAGTAAATGTTGTGATCTCGGATGGCTGTAACGTTTTGGAAACCGGGTAACTGGTTTTTTGAATCTTGAAGATGAAGAAAAAAATTTTTTTAAATAGGGGCAGGCATGGCTGTGTCGTAAGAAGTTTACTTCTCGTCGTCTTGGTTCCTGGTTCAGACCCATTACATGGCATCTTGGGCAAGTGCCTTCTTCTATAGCCTTGGGCCGATCAAAGCCTTGTGAATGGATTTGACAGCTAGAAACTGAATCAAGCCCGTCGTATATATATATGTGAGTGTGTGTGTGTGTGTGTGTGTGTGTGTGTGTGTGTATGTGTGTGCATGTGTATGTGTGCGTACGTACATGTGTATGTGGGAACTGAATCAAGCCCGTCGTATGTGTGTGTGTGTGTGTGTGCGTGTGCGTGCGTACATGTATGTTGAAACTGAATCAAGCCCGTCGTGTGTGTGTGTATGCGTACGCACATGTGATTTGGCATGTTTACGTCCCCGTAATGTAGCGGTTCAGCAAAAGGGGCCGATAAAATAAGCACCAGGCTTAGCAAAACATGAATACTGGGGTTGATTCATTCGAATAAAAGATCTCCAAGGCGGTGCACCAGCATGGCCGAAGTCTCATGACCGAAACAAAAAAAAAAGATAAAAAAATTCTTCATTTAGTTTTGCTTTCTAGCAGTACCTCCTGTTGAAATAGCAACAGTCTAATTCTCAATTCTCTTTGAATGGTGCTTGTTCTTGTATGTGTGTGAATCTTCATACAGTCACCATTCACCTGTTTACAAGAAATATCCGCACTGACATGATTGGCGTTTGTTACAGATCAGCTGCAATATTTCACCGTCTAAACATTGCGAAACATATGGAAACTTTGGTCTGTCTACGACCGACTACTCTTTTCCATGTAATTGCTCTTGGAAGTATTATATAAAAGAAAGAGAAGAAACACTGTGTCAATTTGCCATTCATTAACGGCATCCCATCATATGCTTTATGTCTCGTGTGTAATAAATAAGTTATTATATTTCTCGACTACGAACATTATGATATGGAAAGGAAATCAAGCTTATCAATAAACACGATTGATATGATTATTTCTATTCATTTCACAGATCCAATATTTTTACAGAAGATACGGGTTTCATACACACACACAAACACACCAACACACACAGACATTCTTAACACACAGACACATACGCATACACTTGTACAAGCAATCTTTCTTCTAAATTGTCGTAATACAAAAACAGATTTCAACGTACAATTAAACATGGAAACAGCGCTGTTGATTGTTTTATTTGAGCGTAACGTTTTAATAAACAAAACCCTCGATGTGTGGTTTGTTTGTATTAAGAAGCCCTTGGTTGGGAACTAAGGGATCAGGGATCAAGAATTATTTCAATAGTAATTTACTATTTGCATGGTCTGTGGAATGTTGTGCACTATAAACACAGAAACTAACATATTATGGAAAGTGAAACCATTTCTGTGAGGTGATACCTGAATTAATATGGTTGATAAGGCTTCTGAAGGAGACCAGAAGGTATCAAAAGGTAACTGCAAGCAGAGGACAACAGCAACTATAGCTCCGCGAATCACCAAAAGACTTTCATTATACGGAACATGAGTAGAAGTTCGTGAACTGAGCTGCGTATGATACACGCTCACGGGGGCACACACAAGCACAAACACACATTCACTCTCTCCATTGCATACATACACCACACACACACACACACACACACACACACACACACACACACACAACACACACACACACACACACACACACACACACTCACACACACATATACATATAAATAATTAGCTTGCTAGCTAGCTAACTAGATAGATAGATACAGCCTTGGCCAGAAGTATTAGACGACCCCAATGTTTTGGGGATCTGCTATCTCAATGTTAATGAAACTCGTGCACATGGTAAATTATCGTATATTTCACAATATACATTAGTTTTAATATCTGGTTGACCCTCCTTTACCGTCAATTACCGCTTTTATACTGTACTGTACATATACAACCAATTCAACATCGGTGAAATAAAGAAAATTTTTTGTTATCAATTCCAGGGACATAGTTTTCTTACACAGATGTTATTATCCGGAGACAGTTTTGTTATATTGAAGTTGAATCAAAATACAACTGTCATATTAGATTTTCTAATAGGGGTGCCGTGGATTTCTGAAAGGCATGGCAAGGGTTTCCTTGAGACAGAAAAGGTTGGGGTACTGTGCTGTAGACGATTATAACTGCTAACTAAAAGCTAAACAACAATTTCAAGAATCAACGAAAGTAAGAACACATTGAAGTATGAGGTCCCAGGAGACTGATAGAAAACAAATGCAATTTCTTTGATCATAGGTCACCTCGATTCGGGATCATATAAGGGGTGGGTTGGGGTGCCGAAGTAAACAACTACAACAGCAACAACGACGTCGATGTATACGATGACAGCAACAACAACGAAAACGATGGCAAGTACGAGGGCGATGTAGATAAGATCACAAACGACAAGCAAATGTTCCGTAATAGCTCGCACCCCTGGCATTCGCCCTACCATACTGGGGTTCACAGAAATTGTATATGCCAGCCCACAGACACACGGACACACACTCACACACACAGGCACAGTCATTCACGTACACACGTACGAACACACTCATATATATAGACACAGTGATGCACAGAGTCACAATATACATACGTACATAGCCGTATGCACACACATTTATAGTTATGTACACAGCAAATACATTTGCATACACATACATACGTCATGTAAATATATATATTTGTATGAATATGTGTGTGTGTGTATGTGTGTGTGTGTGTGTATGTGTGTGCGTGTGTGTGTTGGGTATGTATGCATGTAAGCATGTATGGGTGTATATATGTACATATGTGTGTATGTATACGTGAGCATATATATGTATGCATGTACGTATTTGCCTGTCTGACCGTCTTTCTGTCTGTGTCTCTGTCTCTTTGTCTGTCTATTTGTATATACATATGTATGTGTGTGTGTATAAATGTGTGTGTCTACATATATATGAATATACATGTATATATGTATGTGTGTGTATATATGAATATATATATATACATATATACCAACATACATTTATATATATAAAGGTATATATGTATATATATACATGTATACACACACATACATATATACATGAATATACATATATATGTAGACACACAAACATACATACAGATAGATAGATAGATAGATAGATAGATAGATAGATAGATAGATAGATAGATAGATAGATAGATAGATAGATAAAATATTCATACACACATACATACATATGTATATAGAGATAGATAAACAGGCATAGACAGACAGAAAGACGGTCAGACAGGCACATACGTACAGATATACGTAGATACATATATATATACTCATGTATACATATATACATACATATTTATGTACATATGTATACATACATACATACCCAAGATATACTTACACACGTACATTTATACATACACACATTCATACATACATGCATACATACATACATACATACATACATACATACATACATACATACATACATACATACATACATACATACATACATATATCCCCACACATACATATACCACACGTATTCCATGATTGGGTGTGACTCCTAATCAGTGACACATAACTTAATTTGAAAAGAACCATGCTGATTGTTAAAGGTCAAAGGAGAAAAAGGTTACTCGAAGAATTCCAGCTTCTCTCAAGTCACAAAACTTAAAAGCGCTGAATGTTGCGTTTCTGTAACTTTTTGGAGATTTTTTCTTTTCTTTTGGTTTGTTTGATGGGGCATTTTGTCTTTTTTTTCTCTGCGTTGAGTGACTAAAGGTAGGTTTGTTTATTCATAACTCAACTTTAAAAGAGGGACCAATTTATATAGCTCCATTCATATGTAGGGCAATTTAAATGTAGGAGAATCTATATATGGACCTATTTAAATGTGGGTGTGCTTACATATGTGTCTATTTATATGTTGAGTATAATTACAAACAGTGTTTTGATGTTGGCAAATGTCAAAGAAGATAGGTTTACGATCTAGGGCGTTATATATATATATATTTATAAAGAGAGAGAGAGAGAGAGAGAGAGAGAGAGAGAGAGAGAGAGAATGAGAGAGAGAGAGAGAGAGAGAGAGAGAGAGAGAGAGAGAGAGAAAGGACATAGTGTATCACTGAATAAAGATATCGATTTTTAGCCAACACCTTAAATTATTTACAGGTGTAGCTATATTATGGAAAGAAAAAAAGGTTGAAACAGCAGGATCGGTTTCGATCCTGTTTTGGGATTTCATCAGTAGCTCTACACTTTATCTAGCTTTCTATAAATGTACTACTCATAAACTCATTCTTATCAAAGGCTTAAGTGGATTAGACAAACGGATTTGCATAGATTAACTCATTCTTGTCAGCTGGTTCGATTAATAATTTGCTGGTGCGTTAAAGGAGTTTTGTTTCGACGCTATATTATATTATACGATATTTTCTGTTTTAAAACTTTTTTTCTTGTTCTATCACTGAACTGCTGCCATGCTGGAGCACCGCATCATAGGGCAAGTCGAGCAAATATATCATAGTATTTATTTTTAAAATGCTGCTTAATTTATCGTTGTATGTGTGTCAAATTGCTGAATATCGCTTCATCTGACTGTGGTTTGGAAATGTGTGTGTGTATGTTTGCGTGCAAGTGTTTGTATTTGCATAGATTGGTATATTTATGTCTGCATGTATGAAACTATTTGTCTGTGCATCTATCTATAAATGGGTACCAGTGTGTGTTTAAGAGAGAGAGAAAGAGAGAAAGTGCAAGTGTGTGTGTGTGTGTGTGTGTGTGTGTGTGTGTGTGTGTGTGTGTGTGTGTGTGTGTGTGTGTGTGTGTGTATGTGTGTGTGTGTGAGAGAGTTTTCTATGTATCTATCTTCAGTGTGAAGATTTGTATCTCTCTTCTGAAAGATGTGTACATGGCGCGTACTATCGTACTCCAGGCAAATTTATGGGGTTTTTTTTTCACTTTTTTTGCTGTGGTACTTTGCCGAACTGTTGGTGAAGAGTGATTTGCTTGGAACCTTTAAACTTAGATGGTTTACTCTTCGGCTTGCAGCGTATCTCAGCTAAAACATCCGTGTGCTGCAAAAAAAGAAGAAAAAACAATTTCAGTGGATGAAGCAATGGACACGTTATGCAGTTGAGTGATAAGCGATTCATGAAAAATGAAAAGGTGTACACTTCAAAAATAATTGTTGAGTGCCGGATTTGTTCCCTATTTTCTTCGCAGCTATTTATTATAACTGGAAAACGTATATTCCAGAGTGCGACCCAACGACTGGTGGCTTTGAGGAATATTCCGGACAAGAGAAATATTGGGTGGGGTGGGGGGGCTTTTATACTTACTATGTTTGGAAGACAAACGAGTTTATATGATATTCCCAAGTCCTCCGGGAATGATTTTGTTAACTTTCCGTTTAAACAGCTGCGAGTCAACTATATCAGGAAATAGATAAACAGGGAGAGAGTTCTTGAGGATTCCATGTTCTGAAGAGGAAAGTTTGGGTGAAAAGGTTCTTGCAGGACATGGGACGTTTGGTCAAAACTGGATTAGATTGAGAGAGAGAGAAGAGTGGGTAAAGTGAGATCTGTCATATCCTAAGAACATGTAGTAGTGGTTGAAAAGGCAGAGAGAAGATACAGCACGTTTGAGGGCCAGATGATGTAGTATGCCTTTAGGTGAGTTTATGGTAACCGGTCGAACAGATTTTTGGGGGATATAGACCGAAATATACATTCTACGATGATGATGATGATGATGACAACGACGAAGACGACGACGACGATAACGATGAGGAGAACAACGAGGAATAAGATTACGATAATGGCGGTCATGATGTTGATGAGACGACGGCGATGATGACGAAGAGGAGGGGTGGGGGAGTATGGTGGTGGTTTGGTACGACGACGACGATGATGATGATTACGACGATGATGATGATTACGATGATGATGATGATGATGACGACGACGATGATTGATGCTTTTCCCCTAAAATGCAAATACCTGGCATTTTATTTTACAAAGCATTTAAAATTTTTATATATTTTTCCGAATATAGAGATTGCAAGAGGAATGCGAACACATCTTCCGATCCCCATTGTAAATACGGTATAAGTTACTTTCATTCGACAAGGAAGGATTGGTCATTTTGTCTTGAAGTGAAGATGTTGTCTAGGCGAGTGGTTGGGATTGAAGAGTCATTTTTCTATCCGACCGAAATCTCATCAAATTCTTCAAGTACCGCTTCAAGCAGAATATGGAGGTAGGGAGTGAAAGTAATGCCTTACAGAAAATTGTTATACGTTTGGCGAGATAAGCGATTATGATGTCGCTGAGAGGACCGACCATTCCAAATTTGCCTGGAGGAAGATTCCAGAAACAGAGGCTATTCGTAACTTTGGAGTGTTCTGATTGTCTTGGAGTGAGTGGCGCTTCTCAAATGTTGAAAGTTATGTATTTGATATCACCACATAAAACATTTCATTTTCTTTCCTTTTTTTTTTTTGCATTATCTAAATATCTATCTATTTTTCTATTTATCTATCTGTTTATCTATTTTTCTATTTATCTATTTGTTTATCTGTGTATCTGTCGATCCATTTATCTGTTTATCTATCTATATATCTGTGTATCTGTCGATCCATTTATCTGTTTATCTATCTATATATCTTTCTATTTATCTATCTATCTACCTACCTACCTATCTATCCATCTATCTATTCATCTATCTATCTATTCAGCTATCTATCTATTTATCCATTTATCTGCCTATCTATCTATATATCTATGTATCTACCAACCTATCTATCTAACTATCTATCTATTTATCTATCTATCTCTCTATCAGTTTATCGAGCTATGTCGACATACCAATATATTTACATATATACCCAGATATGCACCTATACATACAGGTGGATGTCGGTATGCACATACCTGTACGTATATATGCATATACTCATTTACTATTTGTTTATATATATATATATATATATATATATATATATATATATATATATATATATATATATATATATATATATATATATATATATATATATATATATATATATATATATATATATATATATATATATATATATATATATATATATATATATATATATATATATATATATATATATATATATATATATATATATATATATATATATATATATATATATACGTGCATGTCTGTGTTGGGGGTGGGAGAGTGTATGAGCAAGCGTCAGTCAAAATAACTCGCGGTATTTGTCAGTTTTTTATTACCACCCGTTACGCTCTACGAACGAATCCCAGGTCATCTTAGACTTTCAATACGCAGAGGTCGAGGTCAGCTTAGCCTTTCGATTTTCCAAGGTCGATGAAATAAGGCACCAGCCATTTATCAATATGGCAACTAAACTCCGTCACAAGTGACCATCTTCTGCCTGCATTAGAAATTATACATACGCAGAATTGATAGTAAACCTATTGGGTTTACTATTTGGGTTTATCCCAAAAAGCCTGAAAGCG
>NC_142942.1:12078043-12083043 GCF_046866305.1 Octopus bimaculoides | reverse complement strand
ATGTAGAGTATTCTTCTATACATTATCACTGAAGGTTATAATTTATTAATTAAAAGTAATAATTTTAATTAATGACTGTATCTGTGAGTTTATCCTGCATGCGCATGTGCAGATGCATACATACACATAAGCACTCTCATTCATACATATATACCCAGAGTTATATAAACATGCAAATATATACGCATAGGTGCAGGAGTGCCTGTGTGATTAGGAGCTTGTTTACCTGTCACATATTTCCGGGTTCAGTCCCACTGCGTGGCACCTTGGGCGAGTGTTTTCTACTATAGTCGTGTGTCGACCAAAGCCTTGTGAGTGGATTTGGTAGACGGAAACTGAAAGACGCTTGTCGTATATATCAGGTCATCTGTCCGAATTTTGAATAATAAAAGACAAGTGATCAAATATTATATTCAATTGAAATTTAATCATCAATGTACTTTCCCTGATTATCTATGACTTCCTTCTATCTATTTACAAGCTTTTTAATCTCATCAATATAAAACTCTTTTTGTTTGAAAGTGAAGAACTCTGAAATGTTAGTTTCGACCTCCTCCTGGCTTGCGAAAGTTATGTCCCCCAAATGATTCTGTAAACTACGAAACAAATGGTAGTCTGAAAGAGCAAAGTTGGGACAATAAAATGGATGAGGAATTTTTTCCCAACCAAGCTCTTCGATCTTCTGTGATGTGATCTTTGCAGTGTGAGGTCACGCATTGTCCTGATGAAACATCACTCCTTTTCGATTCACTAAAGCAGGTCTTTATTTCTTCAAAGCTTGCTTCAAACACTCTAATTGCTGACAGTGGACTTGAGCATTGATTGTTGTATTAGGTTGTAACAATTCAAAGTGAATTACTCCTTTGCAATCCCACCAGATAGTTCTGAGTTCAACTTCCGCCGAGGTCCACTTTGCCTTTCATCCTTTCGGGGTCGATAGATTAAGTACCAATCGTGTATTGGGGTCGATCTGATCGACTGGCCCCCTCCCCGAAATTTTCAGGCCTTGTGCCTAGAGCAGAAAAGAATTATAAGTCTGTTTAAATATGTTTCCCAAATAATTCTCATTTTAAATTGCAAATAAATATCTTTCGAGAACGATGTTTATTGCTTTTACCTTTAATCTTTGTAGTTATTTGAGTCATTGGACTACTGCCATGCTGGAGCATCGCACTGAAGGCTCTAATCGAATAAATTAACCCATGTACTTGTCTGTAAGTCTAGCACTAATTCTATTGCTATCTTCTGCTGAAGCAATGTGACGGCAACGTAAACAAACTAAGAACGGTTGTCAAAGTCGGTGAGAAATAGACACAATCACACGCATATGCATTTATTCGTTTATTCTTTTATTCTTTTACTTCTTTCAGTCATTGGACTGCGGCCAAGCTGGAGTACCGACTTTATGCATATAAATTTTAGTCTCCGTTTATCAAATTCGTTGAAGGCATTGGTCTGCTCGAGGCTATAATTAGAAGACACATATCCAAGGTACCCTGCAGTAGGACTGAACGCAAAACCAAGTGATTGCAAAGCAAGCGTCTTAACCACATAACCACGCCTTTATTTTCTTTCTTTCTTTCTTTTTTCAGCTTAAAATAATTTTTGGTATTTTGATGTTTTCAGATTGCAGTTTTCAGCATAAAAATATTTTGGGATTCTGATCATTAGGGAATTCAGCATTCAGTATTATGGCATTTGGGATTCAGTCTTGCGGGATTATGACGAAAACTAATAATAATAATAATAATAACAATAGTAATAATAATAATAATAATAATAATAATAATAATAATAGTAATAATAATAATAATAATAATAATAATAATAATAATAATAATAATAATAATGATAATAATAATAGTAATAATAATAATAATAATAATAATAATAATAATAATAGTAATAATAATAATAATAATAATAATAATAATAATAATAATAATAATAATGATAATAATAATAATAATAATAATAATAATAATAATAATAATAATAATAATAATAATGATAATAAATAAATAAATATATATATATATATAAACGAGATATCAAATTAAATAGGGAAGGTATGAGAAAAAGAGGCTTCAAATAGAGTGGAATTGAATCTCAAAGACACAAAAGATTTACGATTCCTAAGTTTAAAAACCAACAATAGCAAAAAAATATAAGTTGTTTTGTACACATACAAAGACAAAAAAAAACTTGCAAAACATAATGTATTTGCGTCATGAAAATTTAGTAACTTCGAGAGAACGTGAAACAATTCGTTTATAACGGAGGACTTGAAGAAGATAAAGCTATAAATAGCCCTTTATACTATAGGTACAATAATGCCAGCAATTTTGGCGATTACATCGACCCTAGTGCTTAACTAGTATTTATTTCATCGACTCACGATAGGATGAATGGCAAAATCGAACTCGGCAGAATTTGAACTCATATCGTAAAGAGGGACGAAATACCGATAGGCATCTTACCCGGAGTGCTAACGATTCTGCCAGCTCCCCAACTTAAAACTATACATAATAGCCTGTAAATATTGTCTAATGGCTCTTCAATAGGAGAACGTCTATCAGGGGATGAGGACTCTCCTATCCCAAGTGCAGTTCTCGAATTTTCTATCCAAAGGCTTTTTCAACCCAATATTATTATTATGAAATACATGAAAAATTTGATATGACAGAGGGCCTTTGTTATGCATGTATGTACGTATATATATATATATATATATATATATATATATATATATATATATATATATTAGAAATCCTTTTGAAATCCTTTGTAATCCTCCTTATACACATCTATATCAAAATATGCTTTCAGTTTAGCATTCTGCCTTATTATTATTTTTTATTTTCCTATTATTTCTCCACGTGCGGCTAACACAACCCCACCATTTACTGACTTATATATATATATATATATATATATATATATATATATATATATATATATATATATATATATACATACATATGAGGAAGTCAAAATTTATCCACACTTTCGCCATGACATATCTTTAAAAGTAGTCACACTGCTTTCTGCGCATGCGTGCATATAGCTGGTGCTATTGCGGTCACGTGATCGAAGGATGAGACTGATCGCACCATTTCTGGCTTTACAGTATAAGCAAGGCCGCTTCACTAGCAATATGCACCAATGGAGAACAAAGAGCAATGATCCGATTTCTCTGATCGGAAGGTGTGACAGCTGCTGAAATTCATTGCAGGCTTTTAGCACAATACAGGTACAGTGCACTTACCTCATCCATGCAGATATAGAAACGCCAATGTTAACCGTTATGTGGGCGAGCATATGTACGTGTGTATGTGTGTGTGTAAGACAAAGTAAGACAGAGAGAGTAGTGAGTGAGCGTGTGTGTGTGCATGTGCGAATCAACAAATGACAAACAGAATGACTTGTTTAATGACGGGGTAAGTTCGATCCTAAAACTAGTCAGTTGTTAGTTATATCTATCTAATGAATAAAAAAAATAAATGCGCCCTTTTAAGGCCTAGTCAGGCTCATGGGCCCGGTTTCCCGGTTTCAATGGCATGTGTGTTCCCCAGCTGGACGGGACGCCAGTCCATCGCAACGTTACTCATTTTCGCCAGCTGAGTGGACTGGAGCAACGTGAAATGAAGTGTTTTGCTCAAGAACACAACGCGTCGCCCGGTCCAGGAATCGAAACCACAATCTTACGATCATGATGCTGACACCCTAACCACTAAGCCACGCACCTCCACAGTTATATCTATCTATTTACATATAAACCGCTGCCAATGATTGTTGATTTTTAATCAGTATATTCAAACGATGAACGTAATAAGATCTCGAAAAACTATCTACCATTTAGTTTTATCAAATTACTTGACTTTTAATATGATATTTTCGTCATATGACCTGCTATGACTTCTGGTTGATCCGCCATTGAAGGGAAAGCGAGTCGTTTCATTTCATTAACATTTCTACTCTCCGTATTACTATTGTATCAGACCTCGAGATTGTTTTTTTACTCTTTAACTATCTAATGCCTTTTGTTAATAATTATTGACACTTCGTATACGACACGGTTTTATGGGGAGAAAATAAGAAAATTGAATGCATGGGCGAACTATGAGGATCCTTGTCATTTGAATAACATTATTGAGTGGAAGCAATTATATAATGGCTGGTGATTATTAGAGGATTGTTGACATTTGAAATATTTATATATTTGTGCATACACACACATATGTATGTGTATAAAGATGTATATCTACATGAATATGTATATACATATACACAGACACACACACACACACATATACATATATATATATACGTATATATGAATATGTGTATATGTGTGTATGTACACTTACATGTACACATACACACATACACACTTCCGCCGCGCGCAAGCATGTATATCGCTTTGTCCACCGAGTAAGGGGTGGGGTGGAGGCGTTATTGGAAAGCTAAAACAATGCGAAGTGCCTAGTGACCAGCGATGTTTAACAACATCAGATTCGATTCCATGATACCGTCGTAGATAAATAAACAGACAGACAGACAGACAGATAGACAGACAGACAGACAGTCAGATAGACAGACAGACAGACAGACAGATAGATAGATAGATAGATAGATAGATAGATAGATAGATAGATAGATAGATAGATAGATAGATAGATCTATTGTATATATTATTATATATTATAGTTGATATTACATTATATTATATTTTTATATATTATATACATACATACATATATATATCGTCGCATCCATGACCAACATCTCATTTGTCTTCAGGAATTGTGTAATTAATCTTAGAATGTATCCTCAGATATCAGCTCATTTAAGAGAGTAGAATGTGATTTCCCCCGGAAACCAATATTTCTACCATATGAATCGGTGTGTTGGTAGAATCGTTGGCACGCCGAGCGAAACACTTAACGGTATTTCGTGTGTCCTTACGTTCTGAGTTCAATTTCCGCCGCGGTCGACTT
>NC_142942.1:12053826-12070043 GCF_046866305.1 Octopus bimaculoides | reverse complement strand
CTTGCTTCCTGTACATATGCAATGAATGTGTCTTTTCGCTGTTGATGGAGACATGCTTATTGTGTGACTATTGCAGAATATTTTAGCGGTCTCTATCTGCAGGATCTGTGAAGGTTTGGGGAAAGGTTGTCCACTAGGTTACATGTACATGGTGCTTGTGTGTACGCAAGGTTACCTTTCATTGCCTTAGGCCCCTCAACGTTTTGAAGGTTTTGTAGGAGCACCGTCCTGTCATACGGCGTGGCTTTTGCATTTTGTGGACCCTGGTGGGTTGTATCCCAATTTCATATAGGACCTCGGCCGATTTCGCCGAGGAAGATATAGATAGATAGAAACGAAGGAGGAAAGGAAGGAAAAGAAAGAAAGAAAGAAAGAAAGAAAGAAAGAAAGAAAGAAAAGGAGTGGACTCTATAACAGAACTATTGGTTTACTTACCGATTCTGAAAAATATAAGGCAAAGGTGACCGTAGCGGGATTTGAAATCAGAACATAGACATTCAGAACGATTACTGGAAATCAATCTTTCATATGCTTCAATGACTCTGCTAACTGACCTAACTTTTGCGGAAGGTTAGCGAGATGTGAAAGTTGGTACCGTCTGTATAGGAATGGACGGTATTGGAAGTGATGAGAACTAGACACGAAGCAAAATACGAAGAAAGCGGGGAGTATAACAGAACCCTGGGACAGACCAGAGATCATACTGTGTATGTTAAAGAGTGAGTGAGTAAATGAGCGAGAGAGAGAAAGACAGAGAGCAGGAGGAAGCGTTCAAACTGCGATGGTATGACCTCAGAGTACGTTTTCCATTGCAAGAAATGAGAGCCGGATGGATGAAGCGTACATGCAGCCAAATGGGGATATTCAATGGGTGAAACACTTGGTTCACGTCATTTCCGATGCTGATAAGGACAATAGAGAACCTATAGAGTACCTATGCAGAAGAAATGTAAAGTATTTTATTTCGACACATTTGGTTTATTGGTCCATTGGTTTTTACCCACCGACGTGTCGACCGTTCGCCTGTACACGCACACACGCACACACACAAACACACGTGCATGTGCACAAACACACAAACACGCACGCACACACATACAGAAACACGGCCACAAACGCGAAAGTGCACACACACGTTGCTTCCCAACGATATGGTTCCCAACGATATGGTTCCAGGTTCAGTCCCACGGTGTACCACTTTCTATTCTAGCCTCGGGCCGACCAACGTAATGTGAGTGTACTTGATAAACAGAACCTGAAATAAGCTCGTCGTATATATATATGTGTGTGTGTGTGTGTGTATGTTTGTGTGTGTGTGTGGGTGTGTGGGTGTTTGTATTTGAGTGTGTGATGAGGTAGCCTTCTTTATCTGCACTGATTTGTAAATACAAAAACGCATTGTGTAATGCGTGGTATTCATATTAGTGTAGATATATAAAATAATCTATTATACACTGAAATTATCGTTACACGGTGAAGGCTACGAAACGGCCGTAACCCTAAGGTTGACAGGTGGTTAAATAAATATATTGACCTCTCATAACTCTTGATATATTTAAGGTATATGTGTGTGCGTGTGTCTGTGTCTGTGTCTGTCTTTGTGTATGTATGTATGTGTATGTTTATACATATATATAGATGTGTATATACATATATAATTATGTATTTGTGTATATATATATATATATATATATATATGTATGTGTGTGTATAACAATCCAATTTGTATGTGTATTTATATATATATATATATATATATATATATATATATATATATATATATATATATATATATATATATACATACACACAGAGGGAGAGAGAGAGAGAGAGAGTTATTGCTCAATGTTGTTGGGGCTATATAACATATATATAAAACCAGATAAAATTTTTGCTTAAAATAAATTAACTTTTTGGTATTTCCGGTGAAATATATCATTTTTCAAGGAGTTAAGAAAACAGGAAAATGCATGAAGGGTTGTGACAGCTTAATGTCTCTACGAAGTGTTAAGATCTCGTGTTGTTAAAGTGTGAAGAAAGTGAGATCGTAAAATGTATTCCATGTGGTATGTGTCAGGATTCTACTGTGAATATCAAGGATGGAAGCCTCGCATGTGCAACGAGGAAGTGAAGTCAAATTTTATGGCGTATAGATAAAGGGGAAAAGGGATTAGATTAGATCGTCTGTTTTGTTCATTTTCTGCTTGCTGTTAATATTTGGTTGGTTTATTGTCTGGCGAACATTACTTCTTTCATGCACAATTTCCTAACATTGCAGTCCATGGTTCGATTAGTATCTTTGGTTTTTGTGGTTCCCGTATTTATCTACATAGGTATTATTTTTCAGCCCATGAACCACGTATGTAGAGGTCTGCTTAGATATGGTTGTGCAAGTGTCGGATCTTCCTGGAAATTTAACATCCACAGTATTTAGATAATTTAATACAACAGAATCTGGTAGACAACGTAAGCTTTCAAAGCTACCCATTTGGAGGGTGATGTAGCTGATCAGCGTGCATAGGCTGCATAGTGTTTCAGAACCGTTTCTTTAGTTAGTATTTCCGTACGGAAGTTCCTGAAGAGGCTAACTGCATATCTATGCCCCGCCCCGTAATTACAGAATATATATATATATATATATATATATATATATATATATATATATATATTCATATATCCATACAAATATGTACATACCTACATCTATATGTATACATACATGCATATATGGGTACAGGACATCACAAAAAAAAAACGTTAAACACAATGAGAAACGAAAACAGAAAACGAACTTTTTTTCAAACAACGAAAAAGACACAGAAACGAGTATTTCAACATAAAGAATATTCCCCTTCATCAGTTGTCCCTGTCCATCCACTCCGCGTTTCGAAATATATATATATATATATATATATATATATATATATATTGGTAATTACAGAGTGCAGCGGATGTTGTATCTCTTATGTATGGGGCCTTCAGAAAACGTGTTGAAGTAGTTATTCTGTTTCTGGGGCTTTGATCCCGGCTAGTTATTGGTGGAGGTTTGGAGCAGCAGATAAATTCCAGCACCATTTAGAGCAGTTTAATATTGTTGGGTCTACTCCAGATACGTCTTATTTGTCGCTAATACGGATAAATCCATTATGTGATCGGTTTTGACACTGCTAAGAGAGTGGGAGGTTGTTCTGTCGTGGACGCACTCAAATCTGCAAGGTGGCATTCCTCTAAAATTTGATGCTGGCGTTGACATTTTCCGCGATTCCTTGTTGAAAATCCAGGGCGGAAGAAATCCAGTATCGCCAGAGTGTTCCACGCTGAAGGTTATGCATTCAACGATTTTGGGAAATGCCAAAAGTGAAGATGTGTGTAGGAGGATTTCATCAGATATCTGGTTAACACGGTACAACATTGACATTTATTGAGCGTTCTGTACTAAAAAGCTGGTCTATAGAAATTGGTGAGCAGTAGATCGTAGGATACTGGAAATTCATTGACTTCCACGCTGTCAGTTGGTTTGTATTTAAGATTGAATAAGACGAAGTATGTTATTGATCTGAGCTCTGTTCGTATATGCGTGGTTAAACCAAAATATGTATTTTCAATGATAACACACAGGAATTCGTAGATGCCTGAGGCTGAAATAGTAGAAGATAAAAGTAATGAAATACATAAATGATTCTTCTTGGGAAAATATCAACGAATTGTTTGTAAATGTGAGAATGTAGCAGAAAGTTATAAAACACTGACACTAAAATGTCGTCAAGATAACGAATTTTAAATGATGGATGCTACGTATTTTGAATACCTACAAGAAATAGCAAATAAATTGCTCGCATATCACACATTGCGTACTGGAGTCGATCTAATCGACTGGCTCCCTCCTCCAAAATTTTGGGCCTTGCGCCTAGAGTAGAAAAGAATATTTTATGATGTTGAAAGTTTCGGTAAAGTCCCCGATTTCGTTCTATATCTACAACATTTAACAGCGTAACACTCGAACGTACATCGTGAAAGTAGTATATATATTATGATGTAGCAGTGAAGCTGCGTGGCTTAGTGGTTAGGCTTTTCGGCTCATGGTAGTATAGGTCGAGAGTTCAATTCCCGGTGACATGTTGTGTCCTTTGAAAGTTCACTTTATTTCACGTTGCTCCAATCCACTCACCTGGCAAAAATGAATTGTACTTATATTTCAAAGAGCCAGTCTTATCACATTCTGTCTGTGAACGTGTCTGTGAAGTGCTCAGCCACTTTCACGTTAATTTCACAAGCAGTTTGTTCTGTTGATCGGACCAACTGGAACCCTCCTCGTCGCAAGCGATGGAGTGTCAGTTAGTTATGATGTTGTATTAAATGTTTAAGAGGATAAGCGTGGTGAGCTGGCAGAATCGTTAAAGCATTGTGAAAAATTCTTTTGTTTGTGTCTTTGTTTTTGTGTTTCTCCTCCCACCATCACTTGACGATATTGTTTGGTTTATGTCCTTCTAAATTAGCAGTTCGGCGACAGACATCGATAGAATAAGAACCCGACTTTGAAAAAATAAGCACTGGGCTCGATTTATTTGAATAAACCATCCAAGGGTTTGTCCCAGCATGGCCACAGTCGAATGACTCAAGCAAGTAAAAGGTACGATGTGGGGGCTGAGTAGACTGCAGCAACGAGAAATTGTTGTTGTTGGCACTCCGTCGCTTACGACGTCGAGGGTTCCAGTTGATCCGATCAACGGAACAGCCTGCTCGTGAAATTAACGTGCAAGTGGCTGAGCACTCCACAGACACGTGTACCCTTAACGTAGTTCTCGCGGGATATTCAGCGTGACACAGTGTGACAAGGCTGACTCTTTGAATTACAGGCACAACAGAAACCGGAAGTAAGTGTGAGAGAAAGCTGTGGTGGAAGAGTACAGTAGGGTTCACTACCAACCCCTGCCGGAGCCTCGTGGAGCATTAGGTGTTTTTGCTCAATAAACACTCACAACGCCCGGTCTGGGAATCGAAACCGCGATTCCATGACCACGAGTCTGCTGCCCTTACCACTCAGCAACGAGAAATAAGGAGTTTTTATTTCAAGGACACAACGCGCAGCCGGGAATCGAACTCAAGACCTAACCACTCAGTCACGCGCCTTCACGCTAAACTGATATAGATTACAAAGTCAGGCGCTAAAATTACCGGAGGTCCCTTGAAATGATCCTTCTCCTTTCTTCATGAAACTTCTTTCGTATTTCTATGATACTCGGAATTGCTCTCTGCAAACTAAATTATTATTCGCAACGGTTAGCAAGTACTATCATTATCACTTTCATTTTCGCAGAGTTTATCTACTTGATTAAATTTTATCTAATACGTTTATTACTGATAATGTTGCATTTCGTGTCGAACTTAATAATTCCACGGTTGGCTTGTACTGGAGATTTTTTGAAGATTTCAAGAAATTATCATGAAATTTCGTCTGTATTACCGGAGGAATTATTCCATCACTCCCCTCTCTCTTTCACTCTTTCTCTCACTTTCTCTTTCTCTCTCTCGCTCGCTCGCTCGCTCGTACTCTCCCACTCTCTCGCACTCCCCCTCTCTCTCCCTCCCTCTCCCGCTAACTATCTTTCACACACACACGTGCACGTACGTACCCACACGCAAACACAATCGTACACACGCACTCTTCACTCTTTCTCTCCCTCTTTCTATTTGAATATATCTGTCTATAACTCTCTCTATCTCTCCGCATATATCTGTATCTATCAATCTATCTATCTATCTATCAATCTATCTATCTATCTATCTATCTATCTATCTATCTATCTATCTATCTATTTATCTATCTATCTATCTATCTATCCATATATGTGTGTGTGTGCGTGTGTATACATGTGTATATATGTAAATATATGTATATATATATATATGTAAACGCACATGTGTATATGCATATATATATCTGTGTATGTGTTTTTGTGTGCGTTTGTGTGTATATACGTATGTATATATGTAAATATATGTGTATATGATATATATATATATATATGTGTGTGTGTGTGTGTGTATGTATATATACATATGTATATGTATATATATATCTGTGTGTGTGTGTTTGTGTACGTTTGTGTGTGTGTGTTTGTGTACGTTTGTGTGTGTGTGTGTGTGAGTGTGTGTGTGTGTGTGTGTGTGTATTTGTCAGATATTTGAAATATTAGAACTTGGAGTAGAAAATGCTTAATAAAATACCATAATTCGCAAGAATTTCTCAAGAAAGTTATAATAAATGTTAATATGATCTTTTTTAATTAACTAATTTCAATTTTGACAAGACAAGAAGAGGGGAGTAAATGAAGAGGTGGGAGGGGAGGGGAGGGGAAGGGAAAATAAGGGAACGATCAAGGACGGGATGAAGAGTTAGATACGGCGCGTGCGACAGAGAGAGAGAGAGGGGGGGGGAGATGAAGAAGGAGATAAATGATGATGAAAATAATAATAATAATAATAATAATAATGATAATAATAATAATAATAATAATAATAATAATAATAATAATAATAATAATAATGATGATGATGATGATAATAATAATAATGATAATAATAATAATAATAATAATAATAATGATAATAATAATAATAATGATAATAACTAATAATAACAACAAGAAAGAAGAAGGAGAAAAAGGCATACAAAGAAGAGGGTCAGAAGAAGGCAAACGAGGAGGGAAAGGATGAGGAAGAAGGGGTGCAGGAATTGATGAGGATATAGAGAAGGGGGAGGAAAAGATGGATCTTAAGATGCGCAAACCTTAAGGGTTTTTTTTATAATATATATGTACATTCATATATATATATATATATATATATATATATATATATATATATATATATATATATACGCGTTTTTTTTTTAATTGAAATTATTTTAAGTAATTTTCAGTTTATCTCGATGAATATCTTATGAAAATCATTTACAGATAATTAATGATAAGGGATTAGTGATATCATTTCTTCATATGTTCCGTGCTATACTCTGATGACCCGAAGCTTTTATCACGTTCTAATTGATAAATTCAATAATTTCCTTTGCCTCTTCGCCTCCTTCTCTCTCTCTCACGCACATACACACACATGTCTCTTCCTCTTCCTCTTCCTCTCCTTCCTCTGCCTTCTCTTCTTCTTCTTCGTCTTCTTCCTTTTCTTGCTTCTCTTCTTCTTCATCAATTTGATGAGATTGCGAAGCGTTGAGCAAGTAGAAGGTAGGATATATAAATTGATTAAAATCAACAGTAGAATTGTATTTTTCCGATTTTTCCGCAACTTCTTTTAGTTTTATAAAAGGGGAGAAGAAGGAGCCGTTCGGAGATAGAGAATTTACAGAATTCCAGAATGAATCATTAATGTTAACCGCCCACCCCTTTGCCACCCCGCCACGCCAACACCCCTTTATTTTTAAAAAAAAGTGAGGAAGAGAGACAGAGAGATGAAACAGAGTCAGAGACAAAGAGGGAGAGAGAGACAGGCAGATTAAGACAGAGAGAGAGAGAGAGAAACGGAGAGGGAGAAATTATAAAATGTTAATTTGTTCGTTTCGAAAATCAATGTTTCATAGTTTGATAGAAAATCTTCTCCCTATATATACATATTTACGTATACATACATACACACACATACACACACACACACATACACACACACACACACACACACACACACACACACACACACACACACACACATATATATATATATATATATATATATATATATATGCATATATATATATATATATATATATATACACACACATGTACATATATTCACAAACATACATATATACACAGACACACATCACACATACTTATTTATAAATGAACTGATTATATATATATATATATATATATATATATATATATTACATATATAATATATATAATATATATTATATATATAGATATGATAATATATGCATATAATGTATATAATATAAATTATATATGTATATATATATACATATATAATATAAACTATATATGTATATATACATATTTTATATATATAATTTGTTATATATATATATATATATATATATATATATTATGTGCGTATATATATATATATATATGTACATATATATATATATATATATATATATATATATATATATATATATATATATATATGTACATATATATATATATATACGCACATAATATATATATATATATATATATATATATATTTATATATATATAACAAATTATATATATAAAATATGTATATATACATATATATATATATATATATATATATATATATATATATATATATATATATATATATATATATATATATGTACATATATATATATGTATCGATATATAAAATACATGCACACAACACATACATGCATACACACACATACACTCACATACACACACATACACACACATACGCACACATAGCCACGCAACATTCTTTTGAAATGTATTCGAAAATATGTACAATTCAACTTTTAATTCTAATAAAAGTTATATTTTTGCTTATGCGAGCATTAATCATTTAAAATAATTGATTTCTTTGAGTGGAAAGTAGGTTGAATAGAATTGGTAATAGAGAAACGGTTGATGGAGTGGTGTCAGAAGCCGGGGTGAGTATAGGATGGGTACAGGTGGTGTGAGAAATAGTGGGTGTAGAGATGATGAGAGATGTGGGTACAAGTGATGGGAGGTTTAGGATGAGCAGGGTGGTGAGAAAATTGCACGATGTGTACAGGTGGTGATTTGTAGGGTGTGAGGAAACGATAAGAAATTAGCAGGGTTGTTGGAAGTAGTGATTCAAGTACCCGGGGTAGAGTTGGTGATAGATTTTCACTGTGGCTGTGAGAGAATAGTAACGGGTAGAGAGAGAGAGGGGTAAGGTGGGTGGACGGGGGTACTGATAGAAAAGCAGGGTTTGCACGAAGTATTAGGGTTAGGTGTGAAAAAGCAGTAGGAAAACAGCAGGTTTGTTGAAGGTGGTGATTGAAGTACCCTGGGTAGAGTTGGTGATAGGCGTTTGCAGTTCTGGTGAGAGAATAATAGCGAGATAGAAAGATAAGGCGGGTGGATGTGGGTACTGATAGAAAAGTAGGGCGTGCATGAAGGTTATGGTTAGGGTTAGGGTTTGAAGAAGTGGTAAGAAAGTTGTAGGGTTGCCTAAGATAAACTTGCACAGCGATTGTGAGAGAATAGGGACGGGTGGACGGGGAGAGAAGATGGATGGGCGTGGGTGGTGTGCAGAGGGGATAAGTTGGAAGGTGAGTTGAAGGATGGGCAGAAGTGGTGAGAGAATAGGGTGAAAAAATAGGGTAGCTTAGTTAGAGGTAGTAGTAGAAGTAGAGTGAAGAGCATAGCCAGTGGTCAGGGTTTTACCCTTACAATCGCAAGTAGTAGTAGTAGTAGTAGTAGTAGTAGTAGTAGTAGTAGTAGTAGTAGTAGTAGTAGTAGGTGCAGCGGCAGCAGCAACTGACTCTCGATGCTCACTCAAAACCGATTATCTCGACAGCCAGCATATTCCCTTGAAATTATTTGATTCTCTGCTTTGAAAATCTTCCCGAATCAGAAATCCCTTCCGTAGAACAGTAGCAACGACTAGAATATGTTAAAACTGCTATGAACAACTCGTATAATTTTATGTTCCATTGACGTCGTTGTTACAAGAAATAAAAGACGCATTTCAAACATGCTTACGTTTTGAAGATGTTTCAATTCCTACAACGGAACCAGTAAAGCTGCAATTCAGCCATATATATATATATCAGCGTTTCTTCTTCTTTACATCACTACGACTTAGTCTCCATCAAATATTCTACATTTAACATTTAAACCATCGGCCAGTCTAGCAAGACATCTTTTTTTTATATATATTTCCTTATTAGTCCTTTGAATTTAGTCCAGATCTATAAGATTCCCAAGTTGAATAAAGTGTCTAGACATCTCCGGCAGCATTTTGTGAAGAAAATGGTGACAATATAACGTGATAGGGTGGCGAGCTGGCAGAATCGTTAGCACGCTGGGCGAAATGCTTAGCAGTATTTCGTCTGTCGTTATATTCTGAGTTCAAATTCCGCCGAGGTCGATTTTGCCTTTCATCCTTTCGGGATCGATTAAATAAGTACTAGTTACGCACTTGGGTCGATATAATCGACTTAATCCCTTTGTCTGTCCTTGCTCCTCTCTTCTATGTTTAACCCACTGTGGGCAATAAAGAAAGAAATAGAACGTGATTGTTGCCAATTTGTTGAGATCAGAACAAGGAGGGTTAAAAATGAAAATAAGCTTAGGACCAATAGACCGGAAATTATAATGGACGTCATTGTTCCAAAGCGTAAAGGAGTTACACGGAAATATGAAAATCAATTAAATAAAATAGAATAATTCGAGCCCACTCGTGTCTTCAATATGTATGTATGTATGTATGTATGTATGTATGCATGCATGTATGTATGTATGTATGTAATGTATGTCTGTATATACATAAACATACAAACATATATATATATATATGTATATATATGTATTAAACAATAGGGTAAAAAATTGGATGTTAATTAATATCATTCGGTCTTAGTAGACACATGACATGTGATCTTCTTCTAGCACATTAGCAGTCCACCTAGTGGCCTCCTTTATATATATATTTTATGTATGTATTTTTATATATATATATATATATATATATATATATATATATATATATATATATACACATACATGCTCACCCACACTTACACACACATAGATATACGTACATGTATACATACACCATGTTCGGGGTAAATTTGACGATTGTCTATGTCTCCTTTGTTCCAGGAAGACCTGCTGAACAGCCATCGGCGTTGGAGAGCATAAGGATTAAAGGTGTAGTTGAGAAAAAGCACACTGACATGAAGGACTGGAACCGTTTACATATCGGCAAAGAGTGACCTGTATCATAATGATTCGCACCGGCAATCAAAATGCCGACATCATAACTGCTGTTCAATGGCTTGTGAATATTGGAAAGGCTGTAAGAGGTGACAAGGACATTATGAAAACCAAGTTCTGTGACGGTCTTTCGGGCGTCTTTCTGGTGAGGGTGACGTCATGTCACCCAACATTTTTGAACAGGGCCTTAAGCTCAATTCAGACGTTTATGTGAAGTTGCTGGAAACTGCGGTTAAACTCTGGTTGAAGAGAGTTGCTACGTGACGGACACAGATGTGGTTGCAGGATTTGGCTACTTGTTATACCTCCCCCACAAAAATGTTAGAAGTAGTTGTTGGAGAACTTCTACGACATCACCAGCCCAGTTTCTGGCTTCCTAATTCCCACTATTGCAGATTAGAATGTGTCGGGATGCGGTTGAGAAAAAACACCAACTGGTCTGACTGCAAACGTCTAAACTGAGCTGCTGGCCAAGAAGAAGGTGTTCGAAAATCTTGCCTGGGACACACTGAAAATTGAATGCGTCTGGTTCCGGTGACGTCTTGGGGCCGTGATGAAAGCTGATGAACGGCTTCTTCGAAGAAACTGTTCTAGTCATAATCTGGTCGCTTTTTCAAAATTTTTACAGTAATTCTATTTCTAAATGGGATATTGTATTTTCCTTCTTTGCAAACTGTCAAATATTCAAGCACACAGACAGATAGACACACACACACACACATACACACACACACAGACATACACACACACATGCACACAATACGTATCTCATTGCGCATGTATATGTAGACACACAAGAAGGTACATATGTGGTATATGTCTAAAGAAGTGCATACGTATATAGATACACACAAAACAAACACATGTACATACATTCATATATACATATATATATATATATATATATATATATATATATATATATATATATATATATATATATATATATATATATATATATATAATAATAATAATAATAATAATAATAATAATAATAATAATAATAATAATAATAATAATAATAAGGGTAAGAAATTGAATATTAATTTGATTAATATCAATTTAAAACCAGTGGCCTAGCATATTGAAAAAATCTGAAGATTCGGTCAGATCGCAGGTGATCTACTTCTAGCATAATGGATATCCACTTAGTGGCTATCCCTATTATATGTATGCAATATATATATATATGTATGCATATATATATATATATATATATATATATATATATATATATATATATATACATACATACGTGCATGTATGTATGTATATATATATATACCTATATATACTTACATATATATATAAATATATATGCATATATATACATGCGTACATACATACGTACATACATGCATATATATACATATGTATGTATGTATGTATGTGTATATACATACAAATGTGCATACACATATTTGAATGTGTTGAAATATATATATATACATCTGTATATGTATGTATGTGTGTGTATATATGCTGACTACTTGATAAATTCTTATAAAGATTTTATCCTATATTGTATTATAAATAATTAGAATATATTCAGTGCTGAATATTATTCTGTATAAGCACGTGTTACCGAGATGCAACTGGATAAATTCTAACCTCTTTCACGGATATATAATGATGAACAGGAGTCATCATGCTATGTTGGGTACATCGTGGTATGTTGATTCTTGTTTATTTTTATGTGTCTCGACCATACGTGTACTGATGAACAAAAGATGCAGCTTACTTCACAGTTTTGCTGTATTAATTGAGAAACCAGTGGTTTGCCGTTAAGTTAAATGTTTTTAGGAGATTAATTTTTGAAAGTTGCATTTCCCTCGCTTTCGGTAAATATGTTGCTTATTTTTTGGTAGTTTTTTACTTATTTAGTCCCTCTAAGCGTGAGGCATTACTATACAGTTAATGCCCTTATATAAATTATATATATTTATGGGAAAAAAACGATGAGTTTTTTCCTTATGGGGTTTTTTTCACGCTGACTACTTGATAAATTCTTATAAAGATTTTATCCTATATTATATTATATATATATATATATATGTGTGTGTGTGTGTGTGTGTGTGTGTGTGTGTGTGTGTGTGTGTGTGTACACATATATACATGCGTATATATGTATACACACACACACACACACACATGCACACACGTATACATAAATTCATACATACATCAGCGCATGCCGGCGCGTATGCGATATTGTGTGTACGTATCTAAGTGTCTGCATTTGTTTTATTTCGCAAATAGTTTGTGTTCCGCCAAGGTGAGAACACGATTCTATTTTTGTGTGAATCACACCAACAGTCAGCCATCTTGCTGCAATTTTACCCAATCAGGTTGAAGAACGGTCATAAGTTTTATTGCCTCGCTGTTTTAATCTTCGGTTTCCTTATTTGTAGTATTGTTCGCACTTATCAACACTGTTTTTATTTCACACATGACTCTACAAACTAAATGGCTGCCACTTGATCTCGGCAATGGGATATGTGTGTGTGTGTATGTGTGTGTGTGTGTGTGTGCATGTGTTCTGTATGTATTTTGTATGTGTGTGTGTGTATTTTGTATGAACAAATGTTTGTATGAATGTATGTATGTATGTATGTATGTATGTATGTATGTATGTGTGTATGCATGTATGTGTGTGTATGAATGCACGCAATGTAAGTATTTATGCTTGTATGTTTATATGTGTGTATGTATGTTTGTACGTATTTATGTATGTATGTATGTATGTATGAATGTATGTATGAATGTATGTATGAGTGTATGTATGTATGTGTGTATGTGTGTATGTATGTATGTATGTATGCATGTATGTATGTATGAGTGTATGGATGGACGGATGATTGTGTACATGTACGTGTGTACGCACGTGTTTATTTATGTATGTATGGATGGATGGATGGATGTGTGTATGTACGTATGCATGTACGTAAGTGTGTTTGCACGCATCTATGTATTTGTACATGTATATATGCATGTATATTTGTATGCATGTACGTGTATATGTGTGTGTGTGTGTGTATACATACATAATATGTATGTATGCATGTATGTATGCACATATAAGTGTTGATGTTAAGGAAGTACAGTAGCGCCTGTGTGTTTGTATGTATACGTGAAAGAGATATGCGTGCGTATATTCGCGTGGGCATACATCACAGAGATAGTATAACATGTGCGTAGATGTAAAATTTAATACTTGTCTATGTATGTGTGTATATGTGTGTGCATGTATATGTAGGCTTTTGTGTTGTGTAGGTAGTTTAGCTCGTATGCTTATGTGAATGAGCTACGAGCGTATATATTTGTGTGTTCATATTTGGCAAGTAGTTTAGCATGTTTATATTATATATATGTATGTGTCTGCGAGGGCGTGGGCGTGTGTGGATATATATATGTATTTATATATATATATATACATTTATGTTAATATATGTATATATGTATTTGTATGTGTTTATGCTGTTAGGTAATGTGACTTGTACGCTTATGAGATTGCGTAAACGTATGCGGCTTAGGATGCGCGCTAATTGGGAGAAAAGGGATGTAACTTGTGTGTTTTATGTGAAAGAGATAATTCGCGTATGTTTTATACTATGGAGGTAATTTAATCTGTGTTTATGAGAATATCCTAATAATGGATGCGTGTATGAGTACAAGGCGGCGAGCTGGCCGAGTTGTTAGCACACCGAGCAAAATGCCTAATGGCATTTTGCATGCCTTGATGATCTGAGTTCAAATTCCACCGAGGTCAACTTTGGCTTTCATCCTTTTTAGGTCGATAAAATAAGTACCAGTCGAGCACTGGTGTCGATGAAGGGCCGTAAGAAGTATACGACCGATGAATCCTGAGTGCACAATTTTTTGATCGGGCGTTACACACAGTCGACGTGTAAGGGGCGGATCTACACAGCAAGCATTGGGACTCATGACTTTTGTGGACAGAACCGCGAGTCCACAGGGTGCATCCATCCCAGCTAGTTGGTTTGGCAGCTGAGCAAGCGGTTCACAACCGCACTTAAACACTCGGTGTATTAGGATGGACGGTGACACCGAGGCCACCAGCTTCCAGCTGAAGAGTCGGCGAGTCTAAAGCAGATCAAGGACAGCCGAAGCGACGCCAGGCGCCAGGGTGCTCGGGTCGTAACATGGGGGTAGTTCTGATCGTCGTTATCTCCTGGTATAGAATTTCCAATTTTCCATGCTGGCGCAACGTCGTCGTGAGCTTTGCTTTTTACGACCTAACTATGGTCACCGAATGGCCTTGATCAGAAGGGGGATGGGAGTAGTACTGTCCTAATGCGCAGAAACTACGAATATTCCCTAGCATACACAGCTGATGAACGGAAATTTCACCGCTTGTTGGGCTCGTTTTGTGTTCTAATTTCTTATCGTTTGTAATTTCTTCCATTTTTGTATCAACACGCACAGATCATTTCTTTTTCGTACAACACACACGCATATCATGTGTGCGTGTGTGTGTGTGTGTGTGTGTGTGTGTGTGTGTGTGTGTGTGTGTGTGTGTGTGTGTGTGTGTGTGTGTGTGTGTGTCTAAGCTTGCTTACGTAGCTTGCTTACCAACCACATTATTCCGGGTTCAGTCCCACTACGTGGCATATTGAGGTAGTGTCTTCTACTATAGCCGCGCGACGACCAAAGCCTTGTGAGTGGATTTGGTAGACGGAAAGTGAAAGAAGCCCGTCGTATATATATATATATATATATATATATATATATATATATATATATATATATATATATATATATATATATACGTGTGTGTGTGTGTGTGTGTGTGTGTGTGTGTGTCTGTCTGTGTTTGTCCCCCATCATCGCTTTACAATCGATTTTGGTGTGCTTACGTTCCCGTAACTTACCGGTTCGGCAAAAGAGACCGATAGGATAATAAGTACTAGGCTTACAAAGAATAAGTCATGGGGTCGATTTGTTTCGAACTGAAGGCGGTGCTCCAGCATGGCCGCAGCCAAATGACTGAAACAAATCAAAGAATAAAAGGAGACTCGGAATACATCCTTTCAACTGTCCCCATTGTTACAAAGGATCACTGACACAATTACCAACTGATTCAGATGCTACAAATCATTGTGGCATTCTGTATAATTATCTGCCTTTTTAGAAACATTGGCATAACTTTCCAACTTGTCATGGAAGATCATAACAATTCCACATTGTTCCTAGTAAAGCTATAAGGAAATTGTGAGTGTTGGCAACTGTTAGGCCAATCAACTTCCA
>NC_142942.1:12036326-12043826 GCF_046866305.1 Octopus bimaculoides | reverse complement strand
GACGATGATGGCGACAATTATAGATGTGGTGTTGGTGGTAGTGGTAGTGATGGAGCTGGTGGTAGTCGTTGCCGCGGCCATTTTTCTGGAGGCGGAGAACGACGACGATGACGATGGCAATGCTAGCGACGATTATAATAGTGCAACGGCTGGGCGTCGTCGTCGTCGTCTTGATGATGATGATGATGATGATGATGATGATGATGGTGGTGGTGGTGGTGGTTTTGGTGGTGGTGGTGGTGGTGGTGGTGATGGTATTGGTATTGGTATTGCTGCTGCTGCTGCTGATGATGATGATGATATTGGTTGTGGTGAATGAAGAGAATGAACAGCCTCGAGAATAACGTTTTCTAATGGAGCAAAATATATACCTACACCTTCAAATACACACGCACACAAACACACACACACACACACACATATACACACACATACACACACACGCAGACACGCGCGCATACATTACTCTTCACTGGATAGGAAAACTAGTAGACAACACGTCCATACTACACTGATTTCCACCAAAAGTTTGGCGTTTGATGATGCAACCATTACTTATAGATGGCAACGCATTGCTACAATAACCATATGAACAACAAACAACAGCCACAAGCAAAAATAAACACCTGATAAATGAACGACGTATCCATTTAATAGTCAAAATTAAAATTCTGGTTGTAATGTACACACCAATTATATTTGATATGTTTGCAATAAAGTATCAGCAATACACTCCAACATTACTGCATCCTGAAGAAGAGACTGTGAAAGTTTAGAAATGTTCATGATTTTTGCAGGAAATTTTCTGTTCCAAACAAATTGCAAGAAATTCATACGAAAATATGAGTAAAATCTTATTCCAAAAGATAAGCAACGGCACAGTCGTGTTTTTAATACAATCTGTATTTGTGTTTCTCTGTGTATGAGTGTGTGTGTGTGTAACGTATGAGTGCTTTTCAGATAGATAGATAGATAGATAGATAGATAGATAGATAGATAGATAGATAGATAGATAGATAGATAGATAGATTACTTCGTTCTGCAGCAGTTATGCAAGCATTTATGTATATAGATGTATATGAATATATGGCTACGAGTATGTGTGTGTGTGTATTTCTCTGTATGTGTGTTTGTATATGTGTACATGAATTTATAAATATACATACATTTTACACACGTACTAAAACATATGTGTATGTGTGTATTTATAATATTTATACATTATTGCATACATATTCATGTATAATATATATCTTTCTATATATCTACATACATATATATACATACATATATATAAACGTATCTATATACATACATATATACATATATATATACATACATATATGCATATATGTATATATATTAAATAGATATATATATTTGCATGTATGTTGCATATTCACACATTCTGTAACTCTAACCAAATAAAAAGAAAATGGAACACAAAATCTCGAAGTTTATAAAAACCAGTTTTCAACACCACATGCCTCGAAGATATACTGTTTCCTATTTATACACTCGCACACATAAATATATACACACAGAAACGCGTATATATATATACATGCATTTATTTAATCATTCATATGCGCTAGCATTAATCACATATGCATATACACTAATGTATAGATAACATAAAACGTGCGTGTGTGCATGCATGGATGTGTATACCTTGTCAAAGAACACATGTTTATATTATGGTAGATTTGAACATGGTTGTGTGTTTGTATTGAAATTTAAAAACAGCAGTATGAATAGGCGTTATGTGCGTGTGTGTATATATATATATATATATATATATATATATATATATATATAATACGTATGCGTGTGTGTGTAAGCATATATAAGCATATATATATGTATCAATCTATATATATATATTTACATACAAGCATTTACACACACACACACATATTTATATATGTATGTATGAATACATATATATATATATATATATATGTACGCGTGTACATAATTGTATGCATATATGTATGTATGTATGTATGTATGTATGTATGTATGCTATATAACAGATATTCATTCCTCAAATTCAGTGATTCATTGGGATTTCGTCCAGCTAATCTCTCTCTGTCTCTCTGTATGTGTGTTTCTCTTTCTCTCCCTCTCTCTCTCTATCTCTTTGTGTCTCTCTTCCTTTCCCCCACCACACACACACTCACCTCTGCACGTACTCAAGCGCACATACTTACACTCACTCACACACACTCACACACTTACCACACATGCACGCTCACCATCACAAACAAACGCATATGCAGAAATTCAAACATGCAGTACAATACCATTTCTTCCTCATTCAGTCTGGTTCCATCACACTTCCTCTCATTCTCTATGCCCCCCACCCACCCATCACCACCACCTCTCTCTCTCTCTCTCTCTTTCTCTTTCTTCACCCTCTCTCTCTTTCTTTTCTCACGTTTTCATTCGCTTTCTAACTTTTAATATTTTTATATTTATCTTTTTCATTGCGCGTACCTGCCTTCTTTTATTAACAAAGCAAACTAATTTTTTTTTCCACTGCTGTTAATATTATTAATATATATTAAAATATATCCCCTACCCTCTCTTTGCATCTATTTATCTATCTATCCATAAATCTATCCATTCTGTCTTTCCTTGCTTCCATAGTTGAACTTGGCTGCTAAAGTCTTACTATGAAAGCCAACTACGATAAACTTACTTACAAGTGCAAAACAATTTTAAATATTTATATTACTTTTCTTCCATTCCTCTCTCTCTCTCTCTCTCTCTCTCTCTCGTTCATTCATTATATTTTCATGTAGTTTTTCGTTTTCCGTTTATATTTTCCGTTGTTATTTCTGTATTTGTTTTGTCTTTTCATCTCTCCGTTTTATTTTATTTGCTTATTCTAACAAACAAACCGACAAACGAACGTAAGAACGAACGTACGTACGAACGAAAGAACGAAACGAAACGATATTCAATTTTACTATGTGAATTATTCATAATTCTATGCAGGAAAAATAAAATTTAGAATAGAAATATACAAACATGATTCTGTAAAATATTATATACATTCCTACTTTTACCTTAACTATGTGTCTTCCCGTCCATCTCCCGTCGACATTTCGTTTTTTTTTTTCTTAAAAACATCCGCAGGAGTTAGTTTTTTTAATACATTTTTTCGTAATATTTTTTTCCTGTTGAAATCTTCAATTTATATATTCAATCAATCCCAATATTCTTATTAACATTTTTTTCGTATTTTTTAATCAATCTACTGTGACTATCATTATTATTATTATTATTATTATTATTATTATTATTATTATTATTATTATTATTATTATTATTATTATTATTATTATTATTATTATTATTATTATTATTATTATTATTATTATTATTATTATTATTATTATTAAGGCGACGAACTGGCAGAATCGCTAGCACGCTGGGCAAATGCTTAGCGGTATTTCGCCCGTCGCTATGTTCTGGGTTCAAATTCCGCTGAGGTCGACTTTGCCTTTCATTCTTTCGGAGGTCGATAAATTCAGTACCAGCGAAACACTGGGGTCGATGAAATCGACTAGCCCCGTCCCCACAAATTTGAGGCCTAGTGCTTCCAGTAGAAAGGATTACCATTATTATTATTATCATTATTATTATTATTATTATTATCATTATTATTATTATTATTATTATTATTATTATTATTATTATTATTATTATTATTATTAAAGCGGCAAGCTGGCAGAAGCGTTACCACGCTGGACGAAATGCATAGTGGTATTTCGCCCGTCTTTATAAATTCTACCGAGGTCGACTTTGCCTTTCATCGTTTCGGGATCGATAAATCGATATCTGCATGATGTGATGATCCCATATAAAAAAAAAAAACAATGCATGACCTTGCAGGTGAGACCCGATTAGAACTTTCTTCATGTCGAGTAGCCCATCCCGCTCAAAAAGTACCTGAATAAGGGTTGTTGAAGGTTGTTGAACAAAACACCCATGTTTCCAAAGGTGAATTATTCAAACCCCAAAGAATTCCTCTCAACACACAGCTAGGGTGCTCCCCAACTACTTCTACTTGTGATAAGAGATGCACATATTGTCAGCTCCTAAGGGACATGCTCAACTGGTTAAGGTCAAACAACTGACAAGCAAATCTATGGGAGCCAGTGCTTGGTATTGAGTCAGGGTATTCATTATTATTATTATTATTATTATTTCATTATTGTCATTATTATTATATGAAAACACACAACTTATTTTGCTGGGTATGATGAAAAGTGTCAGCTGTCCACAGTCTGCGGACTAAGGTGACATTTGTTTTCTGGTCGTGCTTCAACAACCCTGCGAAGAATTTTTGCAGCTACAAGCAACGCTGATTTTTGTAGGTGTTCTACCTTCACACTTGCACCGATCTTTTTCAGCCATATTGGTAGTTGAGTGCTAATACTTCCAAGTGCACCAATTGCTATTGGTATCACGTCTATTCTCTTCATTGACCACAACCTTCGTATTTCCACTATTGGTATATCATCATCATTTATTATTTTCATTATTATTATTATTATTATTATTATTAGTAGTAGTAGTAGTAGTAGTAGTAGTAGTAGTAGTAGTAGTAGTAGTAGTAGTAGTAGCAAGTCCCTTACATTCTCTAAGCTCCAATCTCACCGGTATCAACTTCACATTTCCTTCTTCCATGTATCGATGAATTAAAAGCACGCTCAGCTGCTCGGATTGGATTTAATTGTTCATAGACTGTAGCACAAAACTCATGGTTTTGTGTGATACCGCAGCTCAACATTTCGACGGAATTGTAAACTTGGATCAAAAAACAAATCCAAGAATCGGCGCCTGCCACCTTGAATGTTGTCAGGCGCTTACCAATCTCAACCAGTCGGGGAGTACCAGTTGAGCACTGAGGTCGATGTAATCGACTTAAGCCCACCCACCCACCCCACCCCAAAATAAATAATATATGTTATATATTATTTATTATTTAACTGAACGCGACGAATCCATTTCCAAGTAAGTTTATCTTCACCTTTTTGATGCGACTCACTGCTGTATATTGTTTTCTTCCTCCATCCTTCTAATTCTTTTTTCTCCTCTTCCTCCTTCACTATTTTCTATCTGTCTGCCTCTCTGTCCCCCTCTTTCTCTTTCTTTCTCTCTCTCTCTCTCTCTCTCTCTCTCTCTCTCTCTCTCTCTCTCTCTCTCTCTCTCTATCGCTTCTTTCTCACACGTGACCATCGACCATCTTTCTTTTCCTCACGTGACAATTTTTCTTTTCCTGCACAGACCTTCAAAAGAAGAGACGTGTTTTTTTCTCTCTCTCTCTTCTATCTTTCCTCTTTTCCAAAAAATGTTTCTCCCAGTGTTTACTATTTTTCTGGTCTAACGACCCTCCATGTTTGTTTTCGTTCGATTTCCTTCTATGTCTCCACCATCATGTTTTTATTCCCAATTTTGACCCTCCATAAATCTTAAATTTTATTTTAGAATTTATGGCGTCTTTGAAGACCATATTGTGGTTGAATGTTCGATATGAGTAGTAGATCGATAGCCGACAACAGATAAAGAGTCCTTTCTTTGTGTTTATTTGTCCTGTTTTCCATTTGTTCTCGTCGTTTATGTATTTAACTCGTTTGTTTATGTATTTCATGTTATTTGCACCATCGGTGACGTCCTGTACCCATATATGCATGTGTGTGTGTGTGTGTGTGTATGTGTGTGTGTGCGCGCACGCGTATGTATGTATTTATATGCACACACAGATATAGAGGTATCATATTGACACTGATTATGAATATCAACATTATAAATTAGGAAAATACTCCAAGACGTTCTCCATACTGAAGGAAAATACGTATGACTCATACACGTTATATAATGAGGTGAAAAACTTTAATAAACAGATATCCGACCAATTAGTAGGAAAAAAAGAACATTCCCTCTGGGAATATTTAGAAGTCTAAAAATAACCAAGGGAGTTAACTCCAATGTTGATTTCTTTTTTTTTTTTTTTTTTTGACAATGTAGTCGATTCAGATTTAGAATATCAGGTTTTAAACTAAATGATAAAAACAATAGGCTACTTTCAGGATTATAAAACTTCCACAACGAAGCATATTCTATTTAGCAGGCAAGACAGAGTATAATCAATAAATGGATAGATAGATAGATAGATAGATAGATAGATAGATAGATAGATAGATAGATAGATAGATAGATAGATAGATAGATACATGCATATGTATACATATATACGTGTATATATGGCCATATATGCACATATTTCTTTTATTCCCTTTCCTTCTTTCAGTCATTTGATTGCAGCCATATTGTGCGTGTATATATATATATATATATATATACGTTTGTATGCATGTATGTACCAACGGAGGTCTTCATATCGTTTCCTATGTTGAGAATTAGACTGACAACTGTATGTACCCGGTACACATTGAAAAGTGTTTGGTGTTAGGAAGGTCATCCAACCATAAAAAAAAACATACTGAAGCTGACATCGGAGCACAGTACAGCCGTGTGGGTCACTGGATCTTGTCAAACTCTCCAACCCAAGCCACGGTGGAAAAACGGACGTTAATTTTCGATTATGATTGTTATGACGTATGTATGTGTGTATGTGTATATGTATGCACATATGTATTTGTGTATTACTCCTATATGTCTGTATGTATATATCAGATAGATAGATAGACAGACAGACAGATAGATAGATAGATAGATAGATAGATAGATAGATAGATAGATAGATAGATAGATAGATCATCAGAATTGTTTTGTCTTCTGGGAATCTAGTGAATATTTGCTACCGAAAGAACTATAAAATATAAAATTTTGAATAAATATTTCTTTCTACAATAGCATAAAATCGATTTGTACTCCATGGTTATTGCAGCTGGTTAGCATAAATCTTGGAAACTAAGTATATGTAGAATGTGTGGCTTTTTCTAGTTGCACTTCTTGTGTTATAATACAGCATCGCCATCGTCGTGAATCCTACGTTTTTTTCTTGCAGCACGTTGATTATCATACAACAAAAGTCTTCCCGATCAAGCGCAACCTCTTCCATTGGATGAGGCCATAGCG
The DNA here is from genome assembly GCF_046866305.1 of Octopus bimaculoides. Classification (NCBI taxonomy): domain Eukaryota; kingdom Metazoa; phylum Mollusca; class Cephalopoda; order Octopoda; family Octopodidae; genus Octopus; species Octopus bimaculoides. The sequence continues at coordinate 12,036,710 of NC_142942.1, read as the reverse complement.
TTACTTCCTTCTGACGGTTTCATAGTGTTTTCTTGGCAGGGTTATTGTTGGTGAAGTCAATGGTAAACTACCCTCAATGTCTCAGCCAAGTAAACTCTACGAGAGAGAAAAAAAATATCTATCATACAGGCGTGGCTGTGTGGTAAAAGAGATTGGTTCCCAAACACATGGTGGTTCTGAGTTCAGTCCCACAGCGTGGCACTTTGGGCAAGTGTCTTCTGCTATAGCCTCGGGCCGACCAAGGCCTTCATAGTGGATTTGGTAGACGGAAACTGAAAGAAGCCCGTCGTATATATATATATATATATATATATATATATATATATATATATATATATATATATATATATATATGTATGTGTATATATGTCTGTGTGTGTGTAT
>NC_142942.1:12018826-12021326 GCF_046866305.1 Octopus bimaculoides | reverse complement strand
TCAGTCATTAGAGTGCGGCCATGCTGTGGTGCCGCCTTCAAGGGTTTAGTCGAAAAAAATCGACCCTGGTATTTATATTCTCAGCCTGGTACTTATTCGATCGAGCTCTTTGGCTCGCCGAACTGCTAGCATACAGAAGACAAATGAATAAAGTAATAAGGGGACAAACAGAAGTACAAAGACAAGTACAGCACACACGGATAGTATTTTACTGAAAAATATAATCCTGCTTCAGAAAATTAGTTCTAAGTGTTCCATTATAAAATTTTATATCTGTAAATGCTCATCAGAGTCGAAACGAATTTTTTCGACTTAATAATTGATAACACTAACAAAATGGCTTCAATATTTATTAAAGGTATCGTAACATCTTATTGTGGATTTTCTAGGGATTTTATTTAGAATTACATTGAGGAAATTTACTTCTTTTAAATGGCATTTGGTAGTCATAGAATAACCTAAGATTTTGAAAAAGTTAGAAAGGTTTGTAGCTTAACGTCAACCTAAAGTTTACTGCCAGAAAGAAAGTCGTGAAATTAGTTTATTCGTTTATCATATTCCCATTCAAATACACTGACATTGTTTCCATTAATTTCGAAAACAACGAACAACTTAAAAATATAATTTTGTCATTATTACGCTGGTGTTTCGAATATAAATTGACACGAAATTTAGATAGAAAGTTTTAATTTAAAGCCCTTTAAGACATAGAGCTTGCATTATAGAACATAGAGTGGTTTTGGGCGTGTTGGTACCAAAACAGGATGGTAAATGTATAAAGCATCGAGATCACCAATTTGAGAATCATTCCTAGTAACCAAATGTTCAATATAGCGCTTATTACCTGCTAATGTAATATATATTTTTTCTCTTAATTCATTTAGTTATATTTATTTTTGCAAATGTCAATATCCCCCATTCTCCCACACATTCACACATAATGCCGGTTTCAAATTTTGTTACAAGGCCAGCAATTTAGGGACTAATTTGTATGTAGGTAGGTATGTATGTAGGTAATTTGCATCGACACCAGTACATGGCTAGTACTTATGTTCTTATTTTATCGACCCCGAAAGGATAAAAGGTAAAGTCGACCTCGGCTGAATTCGAACGTAAAGACGGACGGAAATGCTGCCAAGCATTTAACCAGGGGTGCTAACGATTCTGCTAGCTCGTCACTTCTTGGCATTCGCACGTAATATTAATTTCAGATGTTAGCGCAAGGCCAGCAAGTTCGAGGAAAGGGGATAAGTCGATAACATCGACCCCAGTAATCACCTGGTATATATTTTATGGATTCCGAAAGGATAAAAAGCAACGCTGACATTGGCGGAATTTGAACGCAGAACGTAAAGACGAACGAAATGCCCCTAAGCATTTTGCCAGGCGTGCTAACGATTCTGCCAGCTCGCCACTTTTTGGCATTCGCACATAATATTAGTAACAACTACAACTCCTTATTTGGTATTATCCTCTATTCGTTCTCTGACCACTACAATCAATTCTGTCTAACCTTTTCCAACTTTCCGTCTCCTCCCGGTCCAATTATCCTCTGTTTCTTTCTTCGGATGTATTTAAATGTCCATTCTTCATTTTCCAAGACATTTTGTTTAGCCATACTCTCTCGAGTATGGCTAAACAAAATGCCAAGCTTTTTATGATATATTCATATATATATATATATATATATATATATATATATATATGTGTGTGTGTGTGTGTAAGTATGTGTGCGAATGTGAGTTTATGCGTATATATGTACGTATGTTTATATAATACATATGTATATATATATATAGATATGTATATATATATATATATATATATATATATATATATATATATATATATATATATATATATATATATATATATATATATATGTATGTATGTATGTATGTATGTATGTATGTATACGCGCATTCACTTACATACAAATATTATGTGCATGTGGGTGTATACATATGTGTGTGTATGGATATTTGCATGTATGTATATATATATATATATATATATATATATATATATATATATATATATATATATATACATACAGGGTGCGTACGTTATTTGAGGACATACAATTTTTAAGTCATTGCTGCATTTTTTCCTAAATCTGTATAATCTTTGTTTCAGAAAATAATAATGGCAGACTCTCAGCTTACTCAAGAAATGAAGAAGTATGCTTTTATTGTGATTATAAAGGCTGGGCATAGAGATTTAGAAATATCTCGATTTTTATAAATTGTCAGATCTTTCGTCTACAAAGTTGTAAGGAGCTAGAGACTGAAGATGGAAATGTATCACCAGTATCAAAGCATAAAAAGCATTCTAAACGCTCTGAAATCATCAGAACACCCGAATTTATCCCAATCGATCATTGATTACAATCCCAGATTACAATCCCAGAGAGTCCATGAGGTCAATTGCAAAATACCTCCATGTGTCAGAAAGAACAGTCAGAAATGTTGTCCACGAAGACATCAGATATAAGTGTTAT
>NC_142942.1:12006326-12011326 GCF_046866305.1 Octopus bimaculoides | reverse complement strand
TTCTTCATTTCTTTCTTCCTTTCTATATTTATTTATTTATTTATGTCTTTACTTCTATTTCTCGTTCATACGTTTATGTGGTTGCTTTTATCGTTTTGTCTTTCTTCTTTTACTCCCATATTGGGTGTGGTGTCTTCTCTTCAACATTTGAAATGAGTTTTAGAATTTAAAAAGGAAAAAAAATCATCTCTTTATGAACAATTCACTATTCTGACACATAATGTCTATTATGGAGACATTGATATATATACATATATATACATATATGTATGCACAGGCATACGTATATAGAGGGAAGTGGGTCGAATCGAAGCAACACCCTAATTGAGATAATAGTTCTTTTATTTTATTTTTAACAATGCCACAGTGATGATGCCAAGAATAATGGTGACCATTATATAAAATGCTCTCAGTCTTTCTGCTTGTTTCCCTTTAATCTCTCTTTTCTCTCTCTCTCTCTCTCTCCCTCTATCCTTTTCTCTCTTTCTCCTCCACCCTCTGTGTATGTGTGTGTGTGTGTCTGCGTGTGTGTGTGTATGTGTGTGAGTGTGTGGCAGTGCGCATGAGAAAGGTAAGTGACAGACAGACAGATATAGACACAAAGAATGAAACAAAATAAAGACAGAAAAGACATTCGCTGTTATTATTGTCTTGCTTTGTTTCCTTATTTTTTTGTTTTTGTGTTTTTGTTTTTTTCTTTTTTTCGCTTTTATCTAATCTAATCTCTATTGACCAACACAACAACTTCATAGTCTTCTGAATGGGAACCAAATTGTCTTACCGCGAAGATTTGTAACAGCTCCCTCCTCTGATGTGATTGTTGTTCTTTTAATTGTTGTTTTTGCTGCTTTTGCTATTGTTGTTGCAGCTGTTGTTGTTGTTGTTGTAAATGTTGTTGTTGTTATTTTACTAGGCATGGCGCCTTCAAGTTTCCTTGTTATTACTGGTGATGCTTTTTTTGGTTTGGAAGAAAGAGGCAGTGTCTTTTGGCATTCGCAGCAGAACCTCCAAACATGGTGAAGATCAGAAGCAGCGTTGTTTAAGATCGGCACACAAGAGCCTGAAATGCTGACGAAATTCGAAACCGTGTACGTAGCGTTCACTGAGCGCGTCCTGCCGGTGGTATTAGAGCCAATGTTCTTGACAATTCACAGCAGAACGTGGATGTCTGGTGTTATTAGAGATATATCTAGAGTCCTTGAGATTCACAAACACTTTCCAGTACGGTTGAGTTTAAATATCAGCCTTGACATTAACAGCAGATCCGCCAAAAATAATGAGAGTAGAGCAAGTGACCTTGACAATCATAGAACTCCTTTCTAACATTGGTGAGATTAAAGTCAGTCTTCATCAATTTCACAGCAGAGTCCGCATATCGAACAGGATTGACATTCATAAAAAAGCCTTCCCACATTGGTGAAATTAGAGAGAGCGACCTTGACATTTATAGCAGACACAACAAGTTTGGTAAGATTATTGAGACAATGACCTTGACATTCAGAGCAAATTTTCCCTCACTAGTGAGATCAGAGCTAATGTCCATGACATTCGTAACAGACCCCTCAAGTCTAGTGAAATTAGGCAGACATTCACATACAGATAATATTGGTGCCATTGTTCTTGACATTCGTAGGAGGCCCCAAAAGTCTAGGGAAATTAGAGCCATTGATCTTTACATTTATGGCAGACACTCACATACGGATCAGATCGGAGCCAGTGTCCCCAAAAGCCTGGTGAAATTAAGGCATGTGACGATGACATTCATGGCAGCCCTTCCTACACCTGTAAGATTAAAACTAATGTTCTTTGCAGTCACAACAGACTTTAATACACTGGCGAGATTTGAGACAGCATCCATCACCTTCACACCAGCATATCTTCTAAGTCTGCTGAAGCCAATTACGTTTATGTTTAGTTTGAATACCTGTTCGGTTGAGTCGAGGAGTATATTTCAGTGGTATGGCGTTCTGGTGAATAGCGATTGGATAAAGTCGTTAATACTGTGTTGAGATGAAGGAAGAGATGGGCATATAAGATGGGAATCATGAGAAGAGCGAACGAGTATTTTGTAAGCAAGTACGGCGACGAGCTGGCAGAACCGTTAGAACACCGGGCAAAATGCTTAGCGGCATTCCGTCTGTCTACACGTTTTGAGTTCAGACTTCATCAAGATCGACTTTGTCTTTTATCCTTTCGGGTTGAAATAAGTGCCAATTGAGCATTGGGGTCAATGCAATCGACTAATACCCTCCGTCAAAATTGTGTGCCAAAATTAGTAATCGATAATTTGAAAGACGAACAAAGCTCAATAGAGTAATGATATAAAAAGCAGAGAGAAATAAAGAAACTGGTAAATGAAAGGTTGAATGAGCTCTAGGAAATCTTCTCGTTCTGGTATGGCCGTTTGGTTAAGAAGTTCGGCTTGCACGCGTATGGTTTCGGGTTCAGTTCCATTTCATAGCACCTTGGGCAAGACGTCTTCTCAGTCAGACATTGCTGTGCGGCCGGCAATGGGTTAACTCTATACCTGTTTTATTTCATTATACGCAGAGAAGCACACACACATGTATATGTATATATATATATATATATATATATATATATATATATATTACTGATGTATTCTTTCATTTTTGTTATTTCCAGCCGAGTTGTGATATGCACTTATATATAAGCCGCCATCGAGAGTTCAATGCTTCGCCCGTATGATCAAGACAGTGTCGACGGAGGTTAGGAACTAACATCCCTTCCACTAATAAACCACCATCGTACCTATTCGGACAGCTACGATGCTTGTGAGACAACCCCATTCATATATTTTACATAGACGCTAATATCATTAACGGCGATCTCTGGTCTTCGAATAAGCCTTCTCCTTTCTGGTCTTGAGAAGCATAAATACTGAAGATTAGTATTTAGGCAATGTGTTACATATGCCAGTATCCCAATAATTACTGTATAAACCTGAACTTGTAATCTGGATAGAGTAACTACAAATTTCTCAGTAGTTCAGCGTAGGTGTTCGCCTTCTTATTGATCTTCAGCTTTATGTTAACATCCTCTGGACGGCTGATTTCCACAACTGTACACAGTTTCTCTTCTCTTTTCCAAATCCTTATATCAATTATGTTGTGTTCACATTTTATTGAGGTTTTCACTGGGACATTCCACCAGTACACCTTTTTATTTTGAGCTGCTATGGCTTCCACCATACTGTGGGTTCTTCTTTCTTTGTCCTCGGGATTATCCTTTCGACGGATCTCGTTATACAGCATCCTAGCTACAACATCATGTCTCATCGGTAGATAATAACCGTGGTAACATTTTCGGACAACTGCTTACTTATGATGTGTGTGATATCTTCGGTGTTATCTACTCAAAGTATGCATCGGTTGTCACATTTTACTACTTTTCTTACATCTCTATCCTTTTGTGCATAAGATATTTGATTGGTATTTTCCTCTTCATGGATTGCAAACACATTATTTAAATTGGGAGGAATGTATGTATTTATGTATGTATATATATACGGGAGAGAGAGAGATTATAGATGATATCAATTTTAGTATCAAGCATACATCTTACATTAAATATAGGGAAAGAAGCAATTAAAAATCTTTCATAGTTTCTTTTTGGATACTACAGAGGCCGGCAGTGGGTTAACTCTATACCTGTTTTATTTCATTATACGCACAGTAACACACACACGTATATGTATATATATATATATATATATATATATATATATATATATATATATATATATATATATATATATATATATATATATATATATATATATATATATTACTGATGTATTCTTTCATTTTTGTTATTTCCAGCCGAGTAATGATATGCACTTATATACAAGCCGCCATCGAGAGTTCAATGCTTCACCCGTATGATCAACACAGTGTCGACGGAGGTTAGGAACTAACATCCCTTCCACTAATAAACCACCATCGTACCTATTCGGACAGCTACGATGCTTGTGAGACAACCCCATTCATATATTTTACATAGACGCTAATATTATTAATGGCGATCTGACAACAGCGTCTATCTAACCAATAAATGTAACAGCTTCTATTGTCACATCTCGTTTCTCTTCTACTATATAAATGTGAAACTTGTAAATAAATACGGTGCATATACAAACATACTACATATGTACATATATATAATATACACACACATATATATATATATATACATGTATATCTCTGTGTGTATAAACGTGTGTATGTATACATATATCTATACATCTATTTTTATGCACACATATATGCATATATGAACAATTATATGTATATATGGGTTTGTGCATATATATGTGCATGCGTGTCCATATATATATATATATATATATATATATATATATATATATAGCATCTAAGATAACATTAGTATATACATGTATATATACATAAACATAGCAATATTGTATGTACATACATACATAAACACACACGCGCACACAGACACGCATATATATAGAGAGAGAGAGATAGAGAGAGAGAGAGATGTGTGTGTGAGAGAGAGAGAGATGTGTGTGTGAGAGAGAGAGACAAAGTGTGTATCCGTGTGTGTGTGTCTGTGTGTCTGTGTGTCTGTGTCTGTGTGTCTGTGTGTCTGTGTCTGTGTGTCTGAGTGTTTGAGATGCATTTGTTTCAGCAGTTGATTTGATTTGAGGTCGTGTGTTAGTAAAAGAGAAAAATAATAATAATAATAATAATAATAATAACTGCATAGAACAAGAACTACAAATCTAATCCAAGTCCTCCAACACCAGCGCCTATTAGAACCGAACAATAAATGAGTTTAGGAGATACGGTGAAGTAGAGTGTCAATGGTCAAGTTGAAATAATAATAATAATAATAATAATAATAATAATAATGATAATAATAGTTTCAAATTTTGCCACAAGGGCAGTAATTTTGAGGGAGGGGATAAGTCGCTGATATCCACCCCAGTATTTGACTGGTATTTAATTTATCGA
>NC_142942.1:11993826-12001326 GCF_046866305.1 Octopus bimaculoides | reverse complement strand
TAGTCTTTCACAACAATATCTGGTTTATTTGCTTTGATAGTCCGGTCTGTACATACTGGGAAGACCAATAGAGTCGTTACATTCTATTATTATTTTTGAATGAGAGAGCAGTGCATGCCATCAAAGTGACGCTGGGTTAAAATATACGAAGCCCAGTTTACTCATCATGATACCCATCTGATAAGGGTACACCAGGCACATGCATCACAACCATATGTGCGCGAAACGGTGATCTCATATCAAGATAAACAGCACATGACCTTGTCAATCTACTTCATTTTGGTTAATATTTATAGGATTGAGGTAACTCCTCCAGAAGATATAGAAGCAAAAAACAAGACTGTCATTATTATTATTATTATTATTATTATCATTATTACTACTACTACTACTACTACTACTACTACTACTACTACTACTACTACTACTATTAAGGTGGTGAGCTGGCAGAATCGATAGCACCCCGGGTAAAATGCTATGCAGCATTTCGTTCGTCCTTACGTTCTGAGTTCAATTTCTGCCGTGGTCGACTTGGCCTTTCAACCCTCTGGGGTCGATAAAATAGGTTCCAGTTAAGTAATGAGGTCGTTGCAATGGACTAACCCCCTCCCCAAAATTGCTGGCCTTGTGCCAAAATTTGAAATTGTTATTATTATTATTATTATTATTATTATTATTATTATTATTATTATAGTTGTTGTTGTTGTTGTTGCTGTTATTATTATCAACTATTATAATTATTATTACAATTATTATTATTATTATTATTATTATTATTATTATTATTATTACTATTACTATTGTTATTATTATTATTATTATTATTATTATTATTGTTGTTATTATTATTATTATTATTACAATTATTACTATTATTACTACTACTGTTATTATTATTATTATTACTATTATTATTATTATTACTATTATTATTAACCTGACATCTATGCAGTCAGATTCAGTTTAATACTCCTGCCATGCCCGGTCCTTGTTCTAACACTCACAGTTGTAACGTTCTCCTTCTCCACCATTTCTCTCCATTTCTCATCAGTTTCATCTACCGTTAAGTGTTTCGAAAAGATAGCTCTGTTCCTTATCATTTGATTCAGTGTCTAAGTTTAATTTAATCATTTTGATTTTTCAAATTAAATAGCTTTTCTTCAAGGGTAACTTTACAACATTCATCTAATTCCTTAATTACGATGATATATCAATGCTGCAATCCTTAAACGCAAAAAGCAACACCAAACATATTTTTTAGTAGCTTCTTCAGCTGGCTGCTGTTGTCTTTTGTGGTGAGTAATTTCAAAATTTCCATATACTGAAGATGGTTTACAGTTTTTTTTATACGCTTTAAGCAATTTTAAGCATTCATTCAGCAAATTTCTTAATGGAGTCAAAGCTAGACAGAAGACTAGGGTGGGCGGGGGACAGTTAAGGAGTTTCAATGGAGAATGCATTTTTCCCATAAGAATAAGGTTGGGTATTTTTTATCATTTTCTCTTTATTGTTACAATGCTATTGATGTATTCAATTTGACATGCATGATTGATATAGTGCTTTGGTATTGGGTCTTCTTTGTTGTCTTCAATATCGAAGACTATGGTATGCTGTCAGAGTTTTTTTCCAGTAATCAATCCATACCATGCATGGAATTATTTTGTTTCGTTTTTTTTTTTTTATATATATATTTATTTCTCTTGGTTATTTCTCTTTCTGCTGTCTTTAATAACTGCTCGGTTTACCAGTAGCTATTCTTTACATCAATAATACATCCATTTTCTCATCCATTTCCTTCTCCCACGCCATTTCTATTCTTCTGATAAGACTTTGCTATCTTTCAGATGAGCAGACAATATAGATGTCAGGGTTTGCTATATATTTTCCTTTTTAAACAGTTTATTGTTCCATAATTTGAGGAGAGGTTCTTTGGTGTTTTTCCTCTGTTTTTTGTCTTGCTTTTATTCTTTTTTTCTTTTGCGGGTAAGAATTGATATTCTCTCACCCACCCTGCGATAGGAAATGCAGTCAAGAGTTGATTTTGGCTTGACCTGGATTTTCCCTCCAATAAATCCGTTCAATAATTTTTTATTTTTCACATTTTAATACATACTGGTTAAGTATTGTTATCTTCAGTTGAAGACTTTAAAACCAATTCAAGGAAGTTTTTAGTTGGTGGTGGCCTTCATTTTTGCTATTAAATTCCAGTTAGCAAAGCTGGATTATTTTTGTGGTACAACAGCATTTAATGCTCTTTCAAAACCACTGTGCATATCTATCGCACCGTATATTTCCGTTCCAAATATTCACCCAGTCATCAGAATCAACGTTGTTGTCGTCGTCGTCGTCGTCATTATCATCATCATCAGCAGTAGCAGCAGCATCAACATCATCATCGTTGTCGTTATTATTATTATTATTATTATTATTATTGAGTGAGAGAGCACGACATGTCATCAAAGTGACACTGGGGTAAAATATACGAAGCTCATTATACCCATCATGACTAGCGGTCTGATAAGGGTACACCAGGCACATGCATCACAACCATAGGTGCGTGACATGGTGTTCTCATATCAAGATAAACAGCGCATGACCTAGCAGGTGGGGCCCAGTTAGAATTTTCTTCAGGTCGAGTAGTCCATCCCGCTTATTATTATTATTATTATTATTATTATTATTATTATTATTATATGAAAACTCACAGCTTATTTTGCTGGGTATGATATAAAGGGTCATCTGTCCACAGCCAGCAGACTGAGGTGACACTTATTTTACTGGTCATGCTTCAAGAACCCTGCGAAGAATTCTTGGAGTTCCAAGCAATGCTGACTTTTGTAGGTGTTCTCCCTTCACACTTGCACCAATCTTTTTCAGCCATGTTGGTAGTTGAGTGCTGATACTTCCAAGTGCACCAATTACTATTGGTATCACGTCTACTCTCCTCATTGACCACAACCTTCATATTTCCCACTTCAAATTGTCATAGTTGTTGATTTTTTTCTTCTTTCACATTGATCGTGTTGTCACCGGGGCATGCTAGGTCGATTATCATACATGTTCTTTCTATTATTATTATTATTATTATTATTATTATTATTAGAACTGTGAGCTATCAGAATCATTAGCACGCCGGGCAAAATGCTTAAGTGGTATTTCGTCTGACGCTAGGTTCTGGATTCAAATTCCTCCGAGGTCGAATTTGCCTATCATCCTTTCGGAATTGATTAAATAAGTACCAGTTATGCACTGGGGTCGATGTAATCGACTTAATCCTTCCCCCAAAATTTGAGGCCTTGTGCTTCCGGTAGAAAAGATTATTATTATTATTGTTGTTGCTGTTGTTGTTGTTATTATTATTATTATTATTATTATTATTATTATTATTATTATTATTATTATTATCATTATTATTATTATTATCATTATTATTATTATTATTATTATTACTATTGTTATTAAAGCGGCGAGCTGGCAGAATTATTAGCACGCTTGACGAAATGCTTAGCAGTATTTCGCCCATCGCTACGTTCTATGTTCAAATTCCGCCGAGGTCGACTTTACCGTTCATCCTTTCGGGGTCGATAAATTAAGTACTAGCTGAGTACTGGGGACGATGTAATCGACTGTCCTCCCTCCCCCAAATTTCAGGCCCTTGTACCTATAATAGAAAGGATCATTACTATTGGTATTGTTGTTGCTGTTATGTTTCGGTTTTGCTTTAATTTATTCGAGTTGCACCGAAGCCTCAACCAGAGACGTTAAGGTACAACGAAGTTTTGCACCCGAAAATGTTAACAGATAAAGCTCAATGCAATTATAAATAATGATGTCTGTAGGAGACAAAAGAAACAGAGAGTAAGGTTTCATTTACATGGAGAGGAATCTTTATGTAGAATATTTCAGATGCCCATAAGCACGATCTTATCTTGGGGCTGCCAGGGGTTTGGTCTACATACGTGTTTGCGTGTTGAGGTGCGTGGTTGAGTGGTTAGGGTGTTGAACTTACGAGCGTAAGATCGTGCCTTCGATTCCTGGACCGGGTGATGCATTGTGTTCTTGAGCAAAACACTTCATTTCACATTGTGCCAGTCCACTCAGCTGTAGAAATGAGTTTAGACTGGAGATGGATGGGCTGTGTCAGGCCCTCTTTTCCTAGATACTTAGTATGGCTGCAGCGCCCCGACGACCCTTTAAGGGGTTAAGGGACTTGTCAACTTGTTTGCTCCTCTTGATAACATACCATTCCAAGTGCCCTAATGTTGATGTTTTGAGAGGCTACATTCTTCCAGTTTCAATCTCTGCGTCCTTATACTCGCTCAGTTTTTCAAACGTTTTCAGAAATGTGTCTTTGTCGGCCATTATTATTCAAAGGCTATTAAATGTTAATTTTAATTAGCTAGAATGTTAACCTCAGTCTTAAGTGACAACAAGTTTTCTCAAATCTCAAGTTTCTTTGTTAGGATTCTTGCAGAATATAGAAAGGCACTTATCTGCAACTCGACAATACGTGTCTCAATTCCAAAATTCTTTGACTTCTTAAGCAACGGTTTAGATGTTGTGCCAAGAACACCAATTGCCGCAGAAACAATTTTCACCCTTGTGTTTTACATTCTCTTTATCTCTCTGGCTACGTCTTAACATTTCTCTATTTTCTCAATTTCTTTTGTATCCACTCAAAAATAATTTGGCATTGCAAAGTCTATGCTCACATTGATTTTGTTTTGTTTTTTCTGACCTCTCCAATCATATTTCATCTCTTTTACTTCAATACTATGGTCAGTATCCATGGAAAAATCCCATAAAACCCTGTATTTATCATCCACCATCACAACCTCTGGTTCATGTTCGTACCGCATTTCCGTCTCTTCGAATCCACAAACTTGGCTAACATCCCAATGCGCTCTTTATCCACATAGTCATGCCTACGCTTATGCATTTTTGCATTATTTTACTGAATTCACTTAGGGAAAAATAATTTTTGAGGACACAAAATAGATTTATATAATATATAAAAACATAAAAATACAACAATTAAATAAATAGAAAGAGTTATAAACTCAGTCAGTTACAATTTTACTAGTAAACGGCCAAAACAACGGTGTAAATGCAAAGTTAAATAACAACCAAAGATCGCCAACAACAGAAGCAACTCGTCGTTTGTTAATGTTGCAAATCATAAAGGAAAACTAAACGCCAGTCAAGTCCAAGCAAACTAAAAAAAAAACTGTAAAAGTGATTGTTTCTACTCGAATAATTTATCAATAAAAGAGTAAGAAAGAAACATATTTGTATTTTCCAAACATTATTGAAGTAGGGGAGGCTTTTTAGATGTCCAGGGAAGAAAATTTGACGGATGCATGTTCAAATGATCGAGGAAGACACATTAAATCATGTGTTTGTTGGTTTGATGTTAAAGCTAAAGGATGAGGTAAGAAGAAACCAAAAAAGCTAATATGACAAATAATTATCCAAAGATTTGTGCTGCAGTACGAATCGAAATAAGCATAAGGGTAAGGTTAAAAGATACTGGTGCTTAGTTTGTGGGTGCGAAAGTAACCTGAAAGAACTTGAGGCTGAATGGATTATGGAAATCCAAATGCTGGTATCCAACGCTGAATTCTACGACGTTATCACAGAGTTGTACATCTCTGTGTAATCGGACAAATATTCAATCAAACTAGGACTAGTTTGTTGGGAAGAAGGCTTAGTTTCTATATGTGTGGCTGTTATAATCTGCTAAGAGCCAGCTGCTTTGATATGAGAAAGCTAGTAAGGCAGACGGCTTAGTTGCTACAGTAGTGTGTAGGGCAGGAGACTTAGTTGCTACATGTGTGGCAGCTATAACCCGCTAAGAGCCGGCTACGTTGATGTGAGAAATCCAGAAAAAAAGAAAAGTTACACCAGACTACAGCAGAGACAGCAACAACAGAAATGAAGACCATGGTTGCTGATACACTGTTTCAACTAAGCACCGGTGGAAATTCTCACGAGGGTTAGAGCGAAAGTAAACATGTCCGAAATATCTCGTCCTCAATGTCACCAGCACTTGGTGAACTTCGCTTGTTAATGATTCAAGAAAAAAAAGAATATTGGACGAATTACGACTCAAGGGCCCACGACACTTTGCCATACGTCGAAAAAGGAATTTCAGGGCTTTCCCATTGGCTTGATAAATAATTTACTACAATTAAAACTACGCGGATATCCAGTCAGCCGCTGAGTATTTCATTGAAAGCATCGCATGTTTGCGTGAAAATCAACACGGCCAAAACAAGGGTTGTATTAGCTAGTGTCTCGCCCTCTGAAAGGGTTCCAGTCATATTCAAGACAACATTCTGGAATATATCGACCAATTCAAGTACTTCAGCGCTATCTTCACTGCCAAAAACCAAAATAAATTAGAGATAGACGTCTGTATCAATTGAGCGCGCAGTGCATTTTATCTTCTTCAAAGTTTGCTTTGACCTAGGACGGAAATCTCTATGGCCTCATAGATTATAAATTCGCATCTAATACAGACGTCCGTCCAGACCGTATTTAGAGGAGGTTTAGTTAGAAAAGCGTATAGAGATAGCATTTTCGAGTGATCCATAACACGGGCCACAGTCTTGTAAAATATACGGTCTACTTAAATAGGATATGGAGATAGCGACATGGTGAGTTGAACATGTTTTTTTTTCTTTTTTTTACGGCAAGAAAACTAGCAAGGAACAGATGAGGAGAGGAGAGAATCTTGGGGTAAATTGGGAATAAAAAAGATAGTGCATTATGGGTGGGTGTGAGAGAGAAAATCACTGTATCAGTAAGTTATAGCTTAGAAGTAAAGGCAGAAAGGATTAGACAGGTAGTGTGGTTAATAATTAATTTAGAAGAGTTTAGCTGCATTTTCTGAGCCTGGGTGAACTTGGATCGTCATGGAATCTAGTTATAATATAGTCAACTTATCGGGTGATCAGTCTTGACTCTCTATTGTCTGGTTGAAAATGATAACGATATGAGAAAACTTCGATATGGAAACTAAGAAAGGTTTCCTAAGGAAATGCGTCAAAAGTTTATCGCAAATTAGAAAATTCCATTGGTGCAAAACATATGGTGAAAACTAAGGATGGGAATTAGGTGAAGAAATGTGGCTGGTGATAATAATTGTATGGAGCTGAAAATAGTTCTTAAAGTTGACCTCGGTTAACTGGGATTGGCTGGCAGACAATCTACCGATGATGATTATCAAGTAAAAGAGAAGGACAACGTGGATTTTCAGGAATGCTCGTCATGCTAGCTTCATTTGCTGATGCTGTCAAATAAATAAATGAATAAATAAATAAATAAATGAAAAAAGAAATGAGTGTTGTCTAAAGAAAGCGTACAAAGATGATACAAAAAGCATACAAATATAACAGCATATGAATATGCATGCAAAATAAAGAAAGGTAGAAACAATAATTAATGATAATGATATCATTAAAAATTACGTAACAATTCTGGAAATATTTTCAGAGA
>NC_142942.1:11976326-11981326 GCF_046866305.1 Octopus bimaculoides | reverse complement strand
ATATATATATATATATATATATATATATATATATATATATATACACGATATGCTTCTTTCACTCTCCGTAAACCAAATTCACTGACAAAGCACTAGTCGGTGCATGGTGCTACGCTGTGGGACTGAACCCGGGCAATGAAGTTGGTAAGTAGGCTCCGCTTCTATATAGAATAGACCAATCGTTTCATAGCAATGTTAAGACTTTCCAAATGGCAAGACGAGAGAATCCCAAGAATCAACATTGACATGCCGTAACGCAAGAATGACAACCCTTATATACATACATACATTTATATATATATATATATATATATATATATATATATATATATATATATATATGCAAATATGTATGTGTGCATGTATGTATATATATATATATATATATATATATATATATACATGCACAAATATATACAATAGTGTTAAATAAATATAATTGTTTTCTAAAAATAATAATTAATAATTTCTTTTCCTTCTTTTAAGAATTATTATTATCTCTACCGATTCCTCATTTATAACACACAGCTCCCTTTGAGAATTTCCCTCTCTGTTTCTTGAAGATCTTTTGCGTTGATTTCATTTATTCAGCTTCTAGTTAAAGGCACCTGACTAATTGTTTTGCTTATCTATCCCAAATTCTATAGAATTCCCAAGATTTAAATGATTTCTTTAGGACATGAATATAACATATATTTTCAGTTTGACAGTTATTCTTTCCGTTGAGGAAGTTTAATGCGTTTTTCCTCTTTTTTTTTTGTTTTTGTTTTTGTTTGTTTGTTTGTTTGTTTTTCTTATGTAGGCAGTTTTTCTTATCCTTGATTTGTATTAATATTTGTATAAATACGCTCTAAGAACCTGTATTTTTCTAATATTTGGCTCCTGAGAAATGTTCGAAAAAAAAAAACAAAAAAAAAAACTTCAAAAGACTGATTCAAGCGTAAATTTAACATGCGCATACATACATACACAAATGAATATATATATATATATATATATATATATATATATATATATATATATATATATATATATATATATATATATATATATATATATATTCATTTGTGTATGTATGCGCATGTTAAATATATATATATATATTCACGCATGTATACAGAGACGTAGATAGATAGATAGTTAGATAGGATATACACATAAATATATATATATATATATATATATATATATATATATATATATATATATATATATATATATATATATATATATATATATATATATATATATATATTCATTTGTGTATGTATGCGCATGTTAAATATATATATATATATTCACGCATGTATACAGAGACGTAGATAGATAGATAGTTAGATAGGATATACACATAAATATATATATATATATATATATATATATATATATATATATATATATATATATATATATATATATATATATATATATATATATATATATATATACATATACATACGTACATACATACATGCATGCATATATAACTACATACATATGTATACATATGCATATAATTATACCTAAGCACATACACACGCGTATATATGTATATATACACACACACACATACACACACACATATACGCACACACACACACACACGCATACACACACACACACACACACACACACACACACACACACACACACACACATTGGGTTTTCTTTGATGATAGCGATACACGTCAACTGGCTGTGACTCGATAGCTAAGGCAGATGGTTTTCAATTATATCGAAGTCAATTAAAATTTTAGCAATTCACGCATTTTCTCTCTATTTCCTTCACATTTATGACATCAGAAATACAAGTTTTCCCAAGGTTGCCATTCTAAATTTCATGTGGCACCACCCGATTAATAATGCCACTTGTTTGGGGCTGTTTTTCTTCTTTTTTTCTCTTATATATTACTTTGATCATGTTTGTTGTGATTAGCGATGTTTTGATGATCGGAAGTACAGCATTTGTTCATTAATATGGATACACATAAACACACGCTTATGGACACTTGCACATATGATTCTCTGTTTGTATGTATCTGTGTGTAGTGAAGGCGCATGGCTCACTGGTTAGAGCGTCAAGCTTACGATCGTGAGGGTGTAGGTTCGATTCCCGGACTGGGCTGCGTGTTGTGTTCTCCAGCAAGACACTTTATTTCACGTTGCTTTATTTCATGCAGAAATGAGATGCGATGCCATTGGTGCCAAGCTGTATCGTGCTTTGCCTTCTCTGCGAATAACATCGGTAGCGTAGAGAGGAGCGGCTGACATGCATGGGGCGACTTCTGGTCTTCCTTAAAACTTATCCTAGGTTGTGCGTTCGCCGGTGAGGCGACTTTCCGCCCAGACTTGTACCCTCCGGAGAGGGAATCTCTTAGGTACACCCGTGGTTATTTATAACCGACGAAGTCGAGAGAGAGAAGATGTTTGTGTGTATGTGTGAATGTGTGTGTATGTGTTTGTCTGCTTGCGCATGTGTGTGTGTTAGAGAGAAAGGGAGCGAAAGAGAGAGAGATTTCTTTCACAATAACTGTCGTGAATTTGTCTTTGAAATTAAAAATATGTCACAAGCACATGATCTAAAGTTCACATATGCACTCACACACGCACATATACACGCACATACACACATATAAATATATAAGAACATGTATATACAAATATATGTATGTATATCTTTGTGTATATTTGTGTGTGTCTAAGCGTTTTTGTATGTGTGTTCGAGTCCTAAACGGCACCGTATAAAAAAAAAAACCATTCGCTCCGATTTAATATATACATATATATGTGTGTATGTGTGTATGTAGAAGTAAATGAATATCTGATTATGTGTATACATGCATATGCATGTATATATTATATGTGTTTGTCTACCTGCATATGTGTGAATGTGTTTATGTATATAATTAATATGGTAAGAAAAATTGAGAGTTGGAGGTGTATAGCTAATTTATATGTATCGTGGGTTGAGGACATGACATCCTTGAAATGACTATATATATATATACGTTTAAAGTGTATCTGTATATATCGCTATATATAAACCTACAAACATACACACATATATACTTACGGATATACATATACTGACATATGCACGTATACATATACATACATATGTATGCATGCATGTATGTATACATATACTTACGTGTGTGTGTGTGTTTGTATGTGTGTGCGTGTGTGTGTGTGTACGCTTATAATTTCGTTTGAAATATTTATTTATCTGTCAATTGTCTTATGAATAATATAAATAATATCAGTACTGTGTCTATAACAGATTAGGTCTGCAACTTGGTTCCATAGTTTAACAGTCAATTGTCTAAGAATAAATGTTTGTGTCTATGATAGATTATTATGTCTTTGATTTCTTTCCATAGTTTATCAATGAACTGTGTGACGAACAATATAAACGTTGTGTGCATTACAGATTATCTCTTCAATTTCCTCCCATAAATATGAGTTACAGCCGAACTAGCAGAAAATATCATATGTATTTATTAGTATAGATTCTGACCTTACAGCTAGCCGACTGTTTCGTTGTTTTAACACAGTGTCATCAGAGGTAACAAAAAATTATATATAATAATACTTTGCCATTCGTAAGGACCAAACCTAAATTAATAAACGTATATGCTATATTAATAAATCAATTCAGTTCTATATAGTTGAGTGAGTTTCGTGATCGTTTCATTATTAATATTTGATCTATTTCTCTGTCCGTTCTTTGTGTGTCTGCATTTGTGAGTGTGCCTGTTTTTGCGTGTGTTTGCATGTCTGTGCGTACGTGTGTGCATGAGGAGACACGTGGGATGGAGATGCGCTGAAGTTGTCACAGGATGTGTGACGAAAATTTTCAGACAAAAGAGACTAAAATAAGAAAAGTAATAAAGCTGAAATGAAGAACGAATATACAGTGCGTGTGTTTATTTGGAAAAAAATGACCGTCCCAACATATAACAATATCTGTTTCAACACACGATTTCTCATCGGGAATCTTGCTAAACAAAGGCATAAACGTATTTATGCATCGTTTATTTTATCTTTTATTAATTTCTGTTGGTAGACTGTAGCTATGTTGGGAAAATTATGGTCGAACGAATCGACCCCCGTAGTTTTTTTAAGCCATGTATTTATTCTATCGTTGTATTTAACCGAACCGCTACGTTGGTGGGACGTAAACACACCAGAACCGGGTATCAAGCGGTGGTTAGGGACAAACACGGAAGCGAAAAACACAAACATAGGTAAATATATATATAGGCGTAGGCGTGGCTATGTCGTAAGAAGCTTGCTTCCTACCACATGGTTTCGGGTTCAGTGCCACTGCGTGGCACCT
Organism: Octopus bimaculoides; assembly: GCF_046866305.1. Classification (NCBI taxonomy): domain Eukaryota; kingdom Metazoa; phylum Mollusca; class Cephalopoda; order Octopoda; family Octopodidae; genus Octopus; species Octopus bimaculoides. The sequence continues at coordinate 11,976,987 of NC_142942.1, read as the reverse complement.
TGGGCAAGTGTCTTCTAATATAACCTCGGGCCGACCAAAGCCTTGTGAGTGGATTTGATAGACGGAAACTGAAAGAAGACCGTCGTATATATGTGTGTATATATATATCTACACACACACATATATATATATATATATATATTTATTCATTTATTTATGTGTGTCTTTGTGCCTGTGTTTATCTACCACCACCAACATCGCTTGACAACCGATGTTGGTGTGTTTACGGCCCCGTAACTTAAAGGTTCGACAAAATACATCGATAGAATAAGTTTTAGGCTTACAAAAAATAAGTCGTGGGGTCGATTTCTTCATCTAAAACCTTTTAAGGCGGTGTTCCAGCATGGCCGCAGTCAAATGACTGAAAGATGTAAAAGAATAAAAGAATATGACAAGCTTCTTCTCAGTTTCCGTCTACCAAATACACTCAGAATGCTTTGGTGAGCCCGAGGCTATAGTAGAAGACACTCACCCAAGGTGCCATGCAGTGGGACTGAACCTAGAAGCATGTAGTTGGGAAGCAAACTTCTTACCATAATGTATGTGCGAATAAGTGACTTTTTGCCAACGTTATAAACCATTATTATTGTTACTGTTGTGTTAGTTATTTTATTCGTTTTTGAGAAATAAATATATATTTATGATGGAATTTTATCTTCTT
>NC_142942.1:11961326-11963826 GCF_046866305.1 Octopus bimaculoides | reverse complement strand
CGGCTTTGCCTTTCATCCTTTCGGGGTCGATAAATTAAGTACACCAGTGAAGCACTGGGATCGATGTAATCGGCTAGTCTCCTTCCCCAAAAAAATTTTCAGGGCCTTGTGTAGAAATGATAATAATAATAATTATTATTATTATTATTATTATTATTATCAATATTATTATTATTATTATTATTATCATTATTATTATTATTATTATTATTATATACTTGTGGTGAAATTTGGGACGTTCGGTTAGAGGGAGGAAAAAGGAAAAGGAAAGAATGAAAAGAAAGAAAGGGAAAAGAAAGAAAGAAAGAAAGAAAGAAAGAAAGAAAGAAAGAAAGAAAGAAAGAAAGAAAGAAAGAAAGAAAGAAAGAAAGAAAGGAAGAGAGAGAGAAAGAAAGAAGGTTTGAGCATTAAATATATATTTTCCTTTCATTTAACCGAGTAACTTCCATAGTATTTCAGCCGTTTCGCATCCTTCTTATATGGCATGTTCAGTATGGATAGAAATAGTTTACAGGTTCTAGTTGAACACTGTAGTTGATGTGGCCGACTAGTTGGCTTTCATTAACATTTCAGGCATTGTGTTCACAGCAGGATGGATCATTATAGATGTTTAACTTCAGTATGAAAGGTGAACGAACAGCGGCGGTGGGAAGAGAATCTCCAGCTTCGTGGTTATAAGGAAATCCCACCGGACATTGCTATCTCGAGCCCGAGGACATGATGGGCCGGTTTCCCAGTTTCCATGGCGTATATGTCACTGACATCGTCACATCCCTCCTGGATTAGACGCCAGTACACCGGAGTGTTACTCACTTTGGGCTGAGTAAGCTGAAGTGAAATGAACTATTTTGCTCTAGGACACAACGGACAGCACGATCCAGAATCGAAACCACGTTGTTGCGATCAATACCCTCGCATTCCGTCTGTTTCGACGAGAACTGTTCCATTTGATCCGATCAGCGAAACAGCCTGTTCGTTAAATTAACGTGCAAGTGGCTGAGCACTCCACAGACACGTGTACCCTTAACGTAGTTATCAGTGAGACTCAGCGTCAACAGAATGGGTCACAGCTTACCCTTTTGAAATACAGGTACTACTCATTTTTGCCAGCTAAATTAACTGGAGAAATGTGAAATAAAAACGTCTTGTTCAAGGACTGTGGAGTGGCTGAGTACTCCACACATACGTGTATCCTTAACGTAGTTCTCGGTGAAACTCAGCGTCACATAGAATGTGACTCTGCTGCCCCGTTTGAAATACAGGTGCCACTCATTTTTGCTAGCTGAATTGACTGGAGACACGTGAAATAGAAACGATCGCTCAAGGACCCAACGTCCCTCTTGTAATCAATCGAACTCATAAACCTACCATCGTGAGCTTAATACCTCTAACCACTAAACCACGGGCCTTCACAGCTACGTTGTAAGTTTATATCTACACTTCAGTAAGGTAAGGTCATAACATCCGTACCTTTAGTTATTCAACGCATGTTCATTCGGAGATTCATGAAACTTTTGTTCGCCTCGGTCTGTAAATTGCAGCTTGAAATGTTAACAAAGTAAAAATATCTTAAAAGATATTGACGTGCATTAAATTTATTCCAATTCATTTCATTTAACAATTCAAACACGGTGTGGTGCTTACAGGAATCACAAGATATTGGAATCTTGTTGCAGTTTTCATTTACAAATTTGCCATTTAAAACACGCAATTAATTATTTAAAAATACTTTTTCCGTTTTGTTTTGCTTTTCGTGTGTGTGTGTTTTTTGTTTTTTGTTGTTCTTTTTTTTTGTTTTTGTTCTTACTTTTCTATATATTTTTTTTTCTCTAAAACAGATATTTCAATCTTTCGTCAGATTTTCACGAGATATTCAATGAATAAGTTGTAAAACTTATATATATATATATATATATATATATATATATATATATATATATATATGGTATACAGGTATAGAGAGAGAAAGAGAGAGCGAGAGAATGAAAGACAAATAGATAGACAGATAGATAGATAGATAGATAGAAAGATAAAGATACGTATATATATATATATATATATATATATATATACATATACATACATATTTATATATATATATATATATATATATATATATATATATATATATATATATATATATATATATATATATATGTACATACATATAAAACATATATACTGAGAGACGTAAACAAGTAAATGAACATATGTTTATATATATTTATACATATATATATATATATATATATATATATATATATATATATATATATATATATATATATATATATATATATATATGTATATATGCATACATAGTACAAACATACATCCATACATACACACGCGCGCGCTCATGCTCATATGAATATGAATTTACATTCATTAAGAAGGAGTGGGAGCGAATGAAAGTGAAAGGCAGAGTGAGAGTGACGCCAAAATGTGGAGATGGACGTTGAGGAAGAGAGAGCTAGAGAAAAAGTGGGAGGGAAAGAGG
>NC_142942.1:11923826-11936326 GCF_046866305.1 Octopus bimaculoides | reverse complement strand
GGGAAGCAAACTTCTTACACACAGGGAGAGGGAGAGAGAGAGGGAGAGAGAGAGGGAGAGAGAGGGAGAGAGAGAGAGAGGGGGGAGAGAGAGAGATTAAGAAATACTGCTGATTCAGAAGGAGCATGAGAAATTGACAGAAAGAGAGGGGGAAAGAAAGGGACAGAAACACAGAAATAAAGAAGGTAGAGGGAGAGAGAACAACTAAGTCACAGTTACAAAGAGGGTACAAGAAATCAGAGAGAGGGGGAGAGAGGGAAAAGAAAGATAGGCAAAGAGAGAGAGGCAAAGAGAGAGAGGCAAAGAGGGAGAGAGGCAAAGAGAGAGAGGCAAGAGGGAGAGAGGCAAAGAGAGAGAGAGAGCGGCAAAGAGAGAGAGAGAGGCAAAGAGAGACAGAGAGAGGCATAGAGAGAGATAGAGGCAAACAGAGAGAGAGAGGCATAGAGAGAGAGGCAAAGAGAGAGAGGCAAAGAGAGAGAGGCAAAGAGAGAGAGAGAGAAAGAGAGAGAGAGAGAAAGAGAGCGAGAGAGAGAGAGAGAGAGAGAGAGAGGCAAAGGTTTGAACTTATGTCGAACTTATATTAACAGGCATGTTGACTGCTACAGTTGAGTATACACATAACTCCTAAGATATATGCGTGTTTGTGTGTGTCTGTCTGTTTCTATGTGTATGTGTGTTGTATATGCATGTTTTGCTTTTAGTCGGGTTTCTAAACGAATATGTGTGGTGTTGAAACGGAATATAAGACGATTAGGATAAGGCCAGTGTATATTCAAGTTGAGTTGTATTTTGTACGTCACATTACTATATTAGATCTTTGGCAAAACAAAGATACACAATTAAAATTGAGAGGACAAGTATTAAGTCAGTGTAGGTGCTACTGGGTTCGAATTATCAAGGTTTGGAGTATTTCATTTTTGAGCGAAATCAGCGATGCTGGAGCATAATAATATTTTTATCAAAAATATTTTGGTATTTGAGCTGAAGGGGAAAGTGTTCGTTCAATAAACATAATTCAGCGATGGGGGTACAACAACTATACTGGAGGGCATCTTATACCAAATAATGATTTATTCTCTATTTCTACGTGTGTTGATTTGTAACAGTTTCTTCAGTGTATGAATGTGTTAAATGTTTCCTTTAAAATCTATTTCAACGAAGCGTATCATTGCAATATTTCGAAGAATCATTAACAGTTCCTTTGTTAGCATAGAGATCTTATCCACCTGAATCATATATTCTTGACCAAATGGTTATCTATATTCTTGGGAATAGGATTAGATTGCATATCGAAGTAGTTTAGTGCTTCAGAAAGTATTTCTTATAAATTTAATATTTATTATGATTGGTAGACCAAAATCTTTGAAGAATATACATAAATTTTGATAAGTCAGTTAGATGTTTGAGTTATAAAGGAACAGAAGAACACTGTGTTTATTACGGTGATTTTAGTTTTAAATTCTATAGTAAAAATAAAACAATATTTTTCACTGATTTCAACTCAATCATAAACCCCCATGATTACGTCAAAGGGCATGTTGGGGGGGGGGGGGTTAATGCATATAAAATAAACTACAATAATAATATAATAGAGTACAATACACTAATATGGTATACATAATATATAATGCTAAAATTCAGATTACATATGGTTATATCAATCTTTATATAATTTTAAGGACTATAAGAGAACTTCTGACAATGTGTGTATGAATGTATATACTTGTGTGTGTGTGTGTGAGTGTGTGTGTGTGTGTGTGTATGCACGCATTTATGCAAATACATATATATGTACGACTACTGTATTCTTATAAAACACTTTTAGATATATGTATTATTCAGTTTATTTCAAGATTTCTTGCCACAGAGAAAGAACCGGTTTCTAACCTAGATCCAAGGCTCCTTCATTGGAATATCGACATCAACAACAGGGTATTTTGTATGTATGTATGTATGTATGTATTTCTAAATATCATTTCTATATGTATACATGTATGTGTGCATGTCTGTATGTATGCAAGCATGTATGTATATACGCATCTATGCATATATGTATACATGTATGTACGTACATATATAAGAGTATAAATAAATACGTGTATATTACATGTATATAAGTATAATATACGTAAATCCCTTCGTTGGCAGAAATAATAAGCAGAAATTCTTCTGATTTTGATGGTGGTCAGCAAACATCAACCATATCAAAGCAGGTAGTCTCCTTTATGTTTTTTGTGTACAAAGAGAAGAACAAGGTGTATTTACATCTGTTTAAACTTCCACGGCATAAGACAGAGAATGTATAATTTAACTATTTTAATTCATCTCAGCTTTTCTAATACAAGCTGTGCTGTACATAAATATTCATTAATTATTTAATTACACCACGGACAAAGGCATGATATGCATATTAGCCTAGCTATTACAGAAAAGTGAATGATGCAAATAGCGACTTGCCAGAAGCATTCGTTGAAAACCGATGAATTACGAGTATTTGTCCATTGATGAATGTTCAACAAACCATGAAACATGTCAAGGAATCCTCCTTTATTTATGCTTTACCGATAAGAGTGCAGCGTGTAACAGATTCTGTGTAGAATGTCGCTACATTAAATTTATCTTATCGTTCATTTTATAATTTAAATACAGATATATATAAATACATACAAATGATATATGAACATATGCATGTATACATACATATATTTACATACCTACATCTACATGTATATATAGATACATATTCGGGTACAGGACGTTAGACAAATGAACGGGAGCATAAAAACAAAACGGAATTTGTTTACAGACAACAGAGCGAACCCATTGGAAAACAAACAAGTCTGTATATGTATATGCATGTATACATGCATATGCTTAAATATCATTTGTATTTATTATATCATCGAACGCACGCGTCCATTTGCAAGTAAGTTTCAACTTTATATAAAATAAATATATATACAGTATGTATGTGTGCGTGTACGTTCTTGTGAAGTGTGTATGCGCAAGTGTACATACGTGTGATGTGTGTACTTACACGTGTATGGCTCAGTATAACTATATATGAAAGTGGGAATATATATATATATATATATATGTATGTATATATATATATATATATATATATAATATATATATATATATATATATAAATATATATATATCTATATATATATATATATATATATATATATATAATACTATATATAAATTTATGTATATATTAATATTATCTCAGTTGAAAAAACTTTGATAATGTAAATACGTTAATAGTTACCAGGGGTAGCAAAAATCACACAAAAACTAGGATATCACACCCGTTTTATAGGTAGAAATACCAAGTTAAAGTGATGTATTTTGAGTAGATATGAATAATAATAATAATAATAATAATAATAATAATAATAATAATAATAATAATAATAATAATGATAATAATAATAATAATAATAATAATAATAATAATAATAAATAATAATAATAATAATAAATGGAGCAAAACGCATATAAACAATAAGTTCCTTTATGTATATATACGCATGTATGTTTGTATGTATGTACGTATGTATATATGTATGTGTATGTATGTACGTATGTACAATAGTGTGACAGAGAGAGAGAGAGAGAGAGAGAGAGAGAGAGAGAGCATGCATCTGTGTGTGTGTGGCATGTGTATGTATCTATACGTTTGTTTTACATTCGTGGGCAAGTGTATCTGTGCGTCTCTGTGTTAGTGAGTGTGTCTCTGTGAATGCGTGCTTATGCGTGCTGTGCGTGCATATGTGTACGTATGTATGCATGTGTGCACGTGTCGGCTACGTAGCTCTGTTCGTGCGTACGTGCGCGCGTCTGTACACATGCATCGGGTACATAATTCCTGTCGCAGCACAAAATCCACAAATTCAGCAGAAATCTTCTGGAAGTGACTTGCAAGTTATTTATTCCTTCATATATATATATATATATATATATATATATATATATATATATTATATATTATATATATATATATATATATATATAAGCATATATATGTATATGTATATATATATAATATATATATTTGTATGTATATGTATATATATATATATATATTATACATATACATACACGATATATTTTTACTTATTATGTTTATTATGTTTATTTATATGAATACATGTGTATTTATACATTTATTTGTTTATATATTTATATATGTTTATATTTATATTTGTAAATTTATATTTCTTTGTCGATTTTCTTATTTCTGGGATGCTGAGTGTCAATGAGTGAATAGTAAGATTGGTGGTTCAGGTATGGAATTTTGAGAATGCTACTTTTGGTTAAAATATGGAATATATAAATAAGTAAATGAATGAATAAATAAATAAGTATGTAAATAAATAAATGAATATGTAAATAAATAAATGGATTTAATAAATAAATAAATAGATAAATAAATAGATAAATAAATAAATGAAAATGAAAGATTGAAAGAAAATAAGAAAGAAACAAGGCATGGAAGGAATAAAGGAAAAAGTAAAGAAGAGAAAAGAATGATGGAAAGGAAGAATGGAAGGAAGGAAGGAAGGAAGGAAGGAAAGAACGAACGAACAAACGAACGAACGAACGAACGAACGAACGAACGAACAAACGAACGAACGAACGATGGATGGATGGATGGATGGATGGATGAATGGATGGATGGATGGATGGGTAGTAGAATAAAGGAAATAAACAAAGTGTATTTGAAAGAAAGAGTGAAACAAGAATAGGGGAAGAAAGAAAGAAAGGAAGGAAGAAAGAAAGAAAGAAAGAAAGAAAGAAAGAAAGAAAGAAAGAAAGAAAGAAAGAAAGAAAGGAAAAAAGATATAAGTTGTGAAGACAGATAGACAGAAAGATAGAAAGAGGATGGGAAAGATAGAAAGGTGGTAAGAAAATAAGAAAGACTGAAAAGGGAAACAGAAAATTGTAAATATGAATCATATTATTATCATTATATTTGCTATAAATATATCTGGATTGTGGATTACACACACTTCTGTAGAGACAAACACTGCTATAAACATTTCTGTAGAGTCAACACTGCTATAGACAGAAGTACTGTTAAAAGTACCAAGTATTTTGTAAGTTTGCAACGGTGGCTTTTTAGCGTTTGTTGAATAGAAATAAAGGTTGGGTTTTGTACCAGCAACCACACCCGTATTGGGTGTTTGTCTGTTTCGAAAGGATGAGGGTGGTTGTGAGCTGAGTGATGTTCGTCTAGGTTGTGTGTACCACAACGCTTTTGGTTGGGGGTAGTAGTTGATAAAGAAATCTCTGAAATCACTCCAAAAAATTATATATTGTCATCAAATCTTGTATACTTTAGGTATTGCAATATATATAAATGAAATATTTAAGCAATGTGTTAAGGAGTTAAGTAAAATATGTAAGGTGATGTAAGGCAACGAATGAAATCAAAAAGAGAAAAGATACCGTATTAACTTGCATAGTTTGTTTAATAATCCTATAATATTTCGGGGGAAATTCTCCTTTTCAAATAAGAAAGAAAATTATCAAAGAGTTCAAAGAAATGTGTTGTTACCCGTAGGCCATTTTAGAATGGTGTGATGAAAACATTTCTGCATTAGTGGTATTAACTGTTGTAGCTGATTGTGTTTGATAGTATCAATAGTAGCAAGCAGTATGATGTGACAACAGAAGACTAGTAGATGACGTAGCATAACAATTTAGTACGGGTGTGTAAAGGGTCGGTGAGAAAGGTCACTGAATAATAGACAAACTTTGAGGTAATGTTAGTGAGTAGGTAAGATATTTTGAGAATTTATTTGTTCAAATAGGGTAGCTTGTACAAAGCTGTAGGACGTGGTAAAATACGCTTGCCGCGATGTGGTGAATGTGTGTAAGAAATAATTTAAAAAGGTGAGAAAATGGGAATAGAGGAAAGATATGTGAAGCGAAGTAATTAGAAAAGCTAGTTCGTATTCAGTTCGGTTCTTTTGTTGATTTTTGGTTTATGCTTCGTGATAACAATAGCCTCCTTGATTCCGAAGTTACCAGTATTCCGGGCAATAGCTAAAGTGATATACCTACTTCACAGTTACGGTATCTGTCGAGGTTTTTCTGGACCAGGAAAACGCGGATATGTAGATGTTCCTTAATCCGGGCATGAATTGTCTGGATTGTGCTGCTGGTATAGCGATCCCTACATCTAACGCATTTTATCTGGTACACTATATATGTAGGTGTGTGCGCGAGTGTGTGTGTGTGTGTGTGTGTGTGTGTGTGTGTGTGTGTGTGTGTGTGTGTGTGTGTGTGTGTGTGTGTGTCGGACAGGGCAGTTTGTCAACAGAAGCGTATTGCTGGTATCGAGGAGATCTTTCTGAAAATGAATTAACGTAAAGAAAAGCCACGCCGGGCCAGTCGTATGTATAAACTCTCTTTCTTTCTCTCTCTCACTCTCTCTCTCTCTCTCACTCTCTCTCTCACTCTCTCTCTCTCTCTCTCTCTCTCTCTCTCTCTCTCTCTCTCTCACACACACTTACTCCCTCTCTCTCTCTGCGAATGGATTTTCAAATGATGCTGGTAGTAGCCCCGCTAAGATGTGATTGTTTAAGGAAGCAGATGTTCCCATGGTGATTGTTGCACATTTTATGTTGTGGACCTTTTGGGGTATACGTGAAAGATATAAGTATAAATATTTATCAACAAAGTTTCAATGTACATACATGTATATAGTTATTCGTATATTTGCACACTCACGCAGACACACACACAGACAAGCGCGCACGCATGCTTATATAATCACTCTTCATTATCCACTTCCATGCATATATTTGTCTAGTAACACCTCTAATTTGTATACATGTTCGCTATTAATTCCTATCAGTATATCTCAAAATAAGATCGTTGGTTGCAGTTGAGTCGATAAAATTTTATCCAACTAACTGACAGTCAACAATCCCAATCCAATTATAATTCCAAATCCATGACCATATTATTTAACTAACTAGAATCTGCTAATTCAAAAACACCACCATTCAGAGCTGGAACATATTGATGAAATTAAGAGAAGAACTATGTAATTATTTACGGATTGTGTTACGTTGACATGCAATGTTTTTGTCTATCGCTTCGTTGACTTTCTCTTTGTGTATAGCATTGTTCAATTATTATGGTTTAAATATAACTTTGTTGATTTGCATTAGCCTCCATAGTTTGTTGGGTTTTGTATTGCAAGGCACTCTCTCTCTCTCTCTCTCTCTCTCTCTCTCTCTCTCTCTCTCTCTCTCTCTCTCTCTCTCCTCTCTTTCTCTCTCCTCGCTTTCTCCTCTCTATTTATCTATCTATCTACCTCTATCTCCATCTGTCTCTGTCTCTCTAGATACAGCTTTGTTGAATCAACACAACGTTGCGAATAGGGTAACATCCGGAATTAAATGAAACTAGAGGCATTGAGACAGTCCATAAAAGAATTCACAGATGTCGGTAAGATGCAGTGAGGAGAGAAGAATTTAACGAATCAGGCCCATGCTCTTCGGTTGAAGGCGAAACGGAGAGAAAGTGCGGTGTTGTTACTTTGCGTACACACTAGTAAATAATGAAGGGATTGAAGTGAAGGAGTAATATTATATGATGTGGTAGCGGGAGGTGATGAGCTGCGGCTGAGGTGTTATAAAAGTATCAAGAGGGTGGAGAACGTGGTGAAGTAATGTATAAAGAAAGCCGCCATTACAAAATGAAGGTGAATGAAACAATGACACAAGACGAGTAGAAGGAGGAGGTGGTGTTCAGTTCGAGGAAGGGAGGCGTAGACAAAAATAAAGGTAGTGGGAGGCAAAGAAAACGTACACAGCATGGATTCATTAAATTACAATGCATATTCTTTTAATTGTTTCAGTCATTTGACTGCGGCCATGTTACAGCACCGCCTTAAAGGATTTCAGTCGAAGAAATCGACCCTAACTCTAACCCTAAATCTTATTCCATCGGTCTCTTTTGCCGAACCGCTAGATTACGAGGACATAAACACATCAGCATCGGTTGTCAAACGATGGCGGGGGGGGGGGGGGACGACACACATACAAATATTGCGCGCGCGTGTGTGTGTGTGTGTGTATGTGTGTGTGTGTACAGATTCTTAACATTATTTTTTAATGGTTTGTGTCAGACTAAATAAGGTACTGACCATTTCAGGATCTCCGTGGTGAGTGAAAACAAAAGAGAAAGTTGTTCTCAGTCCAGAGAGCTGGCAAAAATGCTTACAGTTTGTGGACTCCGCTACATGGCTGTTGGTGTCAAACCAGGCGATATTTATGCGCAACGCCAGAACGATATCGCCGATGGAATTCCATAGAGTTTGTCAAATTTCACTCACAAAGATTTAGTTGACCCGAATCCGGTGTAGAAGACGTCTGCACTATGGAGATTGAACCCGAAACCCCATATTTGCGAAGCGAAATACCTAACCACATTGCCATTCTTTCGCCCATTCAGATAAATCGTTTATAGCTTTGTTGTAATGTTTATGTAGTTTATCTGGCCCTTTTGAACTGAAATGTGTATACATTCGTTGAACTACAATGGTATGTATAGCATTATTGACTTGCAGTGCTGTATATAGCTTCAATGCATTACATTGCTCTCTCTCTCTCTCTCTCTATCTCTATCTCTCTCTCTCTCTCTCTCTCTCTTTCTTTCTCTCTCGCTATATATATTTATATATATATGCGTGTGTGTATGTGTGTACATATATATATATATATATGTATATATATATATATATATATATATATATATATATATATATATATATATATATATATATATATATATATATATATACACATACATACATATATATATATATATATATATATATATATATATATATATATATATACATATATATATATACATATATATATATATACATATATATATATATATATATATATATATATATATATATATATATATATATATATATATATATATGTATATATACATATATATACATGTATATATATATATGGGTTTTATATGAATTATATGTCTAAATGTATACATGCGTGCGCCAGTAAGTTCATGTGTATGTGTGTGTGTGTGTGTACACCCTCTTTCAATTGAAATGCTATATATAGTTTCGTGAACATCCAATGGAATGTTTAGAGCTTTGCTGGCTTACAATGGCGTATATAGCCTCGTTGCTCGTTGGATTTGCAATGTTGTTATATAGCTTCGTTCGCAATGTATAGATTTATATATAGCCACTTTGAATTGAAATACTGTGTATAGCTTCGTTGAAATGCAATGCATGTGTATAGCTTCAATGAATTTGTTTGGCGTGTATATGTTTGTTGAAAGCTGTGTATTGGTTTGTTGACTGGCAATGCATAGTATGTATAGCAAGTGTTTATCTTGTAGAGACACCCTCTCCGTTAGTGAATGAAGCTAATCAACCATTGACGAATTCATCTGATAGGGAGGACAAAAATTAAGCATTTCATTCTAATTATCCATTTATCCAGCTTGCACAAAAGAAATAAATCAATAACGATCAATTGATTGATTAACCTGACGACAGAGAGCGTGATTGGTAGAGATGTATGGGATAGTGGACAACTCGCCTGGACGATGCAGGTTCTAATGAATTAAGCATGTAAGAAGACTCTTCGTAGTCGCTAGATCCGGTAGAAATAGAAGCCATTTCTTCCTCAACTTATAGTCTGCCGCTTTAAATAAAGGAGGACACGTTAACTTAGTCTAAATTTCACACTTTCCTGAAAAAAAAACATATGATGGAATGGTCACTGCTAGAATGCATTGCACTCCGGTTCTAAAGGATCATTTAAGAAAACTCACCAGACGCAGGAGTGGCTGTGTGGTAAGTAGCTTGCTTACCAACCACATCGTTCCGGGTTCATTCCCACTGCGTGGCACCTTGGGCAAGTGTCTTCTACTATAGCCTCGGGCCGACCAAAGCCTTGTGAGTGGATTTGGTTGACGGAAACTGAAAGAAGCCCGTTGTATATATGTATATATATATATATATATGTATGTATATGTGTTTGTGTGTCTGTGCTTGTCCCCCCAGCATCGCTTGACAACCGATGGTGGTGTGTTTACGTCCCCGTAACTTAGCGGTTCGGCAAAAGAGACCGATAGAATAAGTACTAGGCTTCCAAAGAATAAGTCCTGGGCTCGATTTGCTCGACTAAAAGGCGGTGCTCCAGCATGGCCGCAGTCAAACCACTGAAACAAGTAAAAGAGTAAAAGAGAGTATCGTAAGATCTGGTAAAAGTAACAGCTAATTTTCCCTCCATTTATATTCATCCATCTTAAATAGGTGAAAGATACTTTAAACCTTAATTTCAGAGTTGTTGAAATAAGAGGCAATTTTCCCTCAATTTAGATTCTGCTGGCTTATATATAGGAAAGACACGCTTAGTCTCAATTGCACAGTCTCTCAAAACATAACTGATGCGATGATTATGGTTATAACGCTTTTCGTGCAGGTTCTAAGGATTTAAAAAGGAAGAGAAACTCCTTGCAGTCGCTAGGTCCGGTAGAAATAGCAGTCCAATTACTATTACACTAGTGTTTTTACCGAGTGTAATATATGGGTGCGGGCAAAAGGAAATTTTACCCTTAATTTATATAGCAATAAGAAAATGGAGGGGAATATGTGGTACTCATCAACTTGCAGACATTGTATTATGACAATTTGCCTGTTTATTTTCAAACTAAGAGGACAGGAAAATAAAAACAATAGACAAACGCATATGACATATTATGTCATATCAGTAATAAAAAATTAAAAAGGATATCTAGTGACCGAAGAAGGAACAATGTCTTACAGCTGTTTCAGCCTAGGGGTGATATGCCTCATTCTATATAACTCCAGTAAACTGGAGTAATTGATAGATGAAATGGATGAAAATAGAGGTACATGTATGGTTCTCTAGGCCTCTTTAGAGATTTACAAAGTTCATGGAGTTAATTAACAGTATACAAATATAAACATATATATGTATATTCATATATATACTTATATATATATGTGTGTGTGTGTGTGTGTGTGTGTATATATACATATAAATACACACATAGATAGATAGATAGATAGATAGATAGATAGATAGATAGATAGATAGATAGATAGATAGACAGACATTGTGAAGACTCTTCAGTCGTTGACGACGGATGAGCGGTGCCCAATTTCTTGCTGGACAACATGGACAAATGATTTGTGTGTAGTGATCAAATGATCGTGCTGTATATGACATTAGCTCACAGCCTCCATCAAATCGTTGCCAGTACAGGTGCACTGTGTGCCACGTGTCTGATGTCGAAATGAACTCAGAGTAACGTGAAATGAAAGTGTTTTGCTCGACAACACAACGCACCACTCAGTCCGGAAATTGAAAACACGATCTCATCATCCTGAGAGCAGCAACCTCACTAGTGTGTTTGTGTGTGTGTGTTTGCGTGTGTGTGTGTGTGTGTGTGTGTGTGTGTGTTAATGTGTATTTGTGTATGCAAGTATGTGTTTATATATATATATATGTCTGTGTATATATCTTTATGTATATATGCAAATATATATTTGTGTGTGTGTGCGTATATATATGTATATATATATGTATATATATATATATATATATATATATATATATATATATATATATATATATATATATATATATATATATATATCCAAACATATGCATACATATTTACATGATTATATATATATATATACATATATAGATTTGCAGATAGATAGATAGATAGATAGATACATACATACATACATACATACATACATACACACATACATACATACATACATACATACATTTGCAGACAACACATGTATATAGATATATGCATGCATATATGTATGTGTGTATGTATATATATATTTTTCATATATACATATATATATATAGATAGATATAGATATATATACACGTGTATACATGTATATACACATAGAAATGTATATATGTGTTTATAGATGTATGTATGTATGTGAACTTATTTCTGTCACTTATTGTAATCCATCCATCCATGTACCATTATATTTGTCCATCATTGCAATCAAGTTATCTAGTCACCCGCATAGCCATCCATCTGTTCAACTGATCGCTCATCCAGTTCGTTCATCCACCGTTCCATCCGTCCATCATTCCAATCATCTGGTTATCTTATCACTTATACAACTATCATTTCATCCATTCATTCCTGCATCCATCCATCCATCCATCCATATGTCCTTATGGTCATTCAACTGTTATCTATCCATCCATCCGTCCATCCACCTGTTGATCCATCTGCCGGTCCATCCATCTATCCATTTAACAACCTCTCCATCTCGTTCTCCAGCCTTCTGTCCGCAACCTCCACCGATTCATCAGTCCATCAATCTATCCATCTATACATTGAACTATCCAACCAGCCGGCCACCCGGGCATTCGTCAACTTTTTCCGCCATCCTCTTTCTCTGCGAA
>NC_142942.1:11911326-11918826 GCF_046866305.1 Octopus bimaculoides | reverse complement strand
TATGTATATATATATGTGTGTGTGTGTTTTTTGTGTGTGCGCGCATATGTGTGTGAGCTTAGCTTTGTGTGCGAGCGAGCGCATCTTTGTGTGTGTGTGTATTTGTATATATGTGTATGTGTGTATTTGTATATATATATATATATGTATGTGTGTATTAGTGCGTAGTCATCAGTATAACGTCCAATGCTAATTTAATATTGTCTTCTGTGCTCCTGGACAAACGCCAGCTCGCCCTAAACTTCACTTTTATACTATTGATGATAATTAAACGTGTGATATTCAGTTTTCAGTAGTTGAAAGGGATTTAACATTGAAAGATGGCCGCCATCGACGAAGACGGCGCAGCGAAGAGACAGCAATGGCGGCGACGTCGACGTCGACGTCGACGACGACAACCATCCGCCGATGACTTCGCTGCCGCCACTGCGATGGTCACCGTCGCTACTGTTGCTGCGATCGCCATCACCGCCGCCTCGGCTATAATGACGTCTTTCCGTTTGGGGCAATTATACAACAGTTAAAGGCGGTCTTTGGCTAGTTTAGTAATTCTATTAACGCCGAAGTATTCGTGGTAATAAACGATAATAGTAGTGGGGGTGTGGGGGTAATAGTAGTGCTAGTGGTGGTGGTGGTGGTGGTGGTCACGTCACGGTGGTTGAGATGGTGATGTTAGTCGATGTGGCGGGGGTGGGGGTGGCAAGCGTCGGCGTGGTAGCTTGGTATTCGTAGCGTTGAAGATGTATGGAGTTGTGGTACTTGTGATGTGGTGGTGGCGGTGGTGGCGGTGGTGGTGGTGGTGGTGGTTGCTCGGGTGAAAGCATTTCGTTATGAAGACAGCGGTGGTCTTCATCGAAGTGGTAGTGGTGATGGCTTGATGGTGCAGGTGATGGTGGTGGTGGTAATGGTGGTGGTGGTGGTCGCCGTCGTCGTCGTAGTCATGGCTTGATGGTGGAGTTAGTGGTAGTGGCATAGGTGGGGGGTTGTGATGATGATGATGATGACGATGATGATAGTAGTGGTGATGGTGGTGTTTGTGGTGGTGGTGGTGGTGAAGATTACTAGCGGTGTTATTCGCGGTAATCAGGAAAAATCATGATGACAAGGTGAAGGTTGTAGTACTGGCATTATCAACAACAGCAGAAGTAGTAGTAGTAGTAGTAGTAGTAGTAGTAGTAGTAGTAGTAGTAGTAGTAGTAGTAGTAGCAGCAGCAATAGTAGTAGTAGTAGTAGTAGTAGTAGTAGTAGCAGTAGTAGTAGTTGTTGTTGTAGTAGTAGTAGTAGCAACAATAGTAGTAGTAGTTGTAGTAGTAGTGGTAGTAGTAGTAGTAGTAGTTGTTGTTGTTGTTATTGTTGTTGTTGTTAATTTCTTGTGGCAGTGATGTTTGCCGGTATGGTGGTAGTGGCGGCGGCGGCGATGGTGGTGGTGGTGGTGGTGGTGGTGGTGGCTATGGTGGTGGTGGCTATGGTGGTGGTGGTTATGGTGGTGGTGGTGGTTGTGGTGGTGGTGGTGGTGGTGGTGGTGTTGGTGGTGGTCGTGGGTTGGATAATTACTCTTGAGACGGTTGCCATGTTTATCGAAGCAATCCTTTTGGTTCCGCTAATTATTTGTGTGCGACATACGTTTTTCTCGAATAACCCTCTGCCTGCATACATATCCACGCACATACACACTCCCATACACACATACGTATGTATGTGTGTATGTATGCATGTACGTATGTATATATGTACATATATATTGAATATATGTGTATGTGTATGCATGTATGCAATATATACATATATATATACTTATATGCATTTTCATATATGCATAGATAGATAGATAGATAGATAGATAGATAAAGAAATAAAGAAATAAAGATATAGATACATGTACATATATGTAATGTATAATATAAATGCGTGCATAGAACTGAAAAAAATGTACAAACAAGCAGAAGATTCCAATACGCTATATAGAGTATATATGTATGTTAGTAATTAATTATTCCAATGCAGGTACCACCCCAGAACGGCCGCAGTCCAATGACTGAAACAAGTAAAATGATAACGATAAAAGAAACAACTCTGCGTCTGGTAATTTGATCACGTGAGAGAATTTAATGTGTATTGGTAGGTACAGGAAAGGAAACCGATATTAATTTTAAGCGAATGTTATCTTTCGGTAGTAAGAAAAATAGCTTCTTGACTCTCACTGACTGAAACTCGTCGCTTGAGACATTCTTTCGTATTTTTATTTGGAGCATAATGCAAACTGCTTTAGGATGTGTAGCATATTGGACAGGCAAAGCTAGCAGTTCCATGATCACTAGTATATAACGGAGGCGGAAACTGTCAAAGGTGCTCCGGGTTAAGTCCGGTAATACTGCACTCGTTTGCTTGATTGCTAAGTTTCCAAATGGAATAAACTAGAGAAGTGGGCTTCCTCCCGGTATACAATCTTCAAGGTGTGAAGATTTTGAATATATCGTCATTTGAAATTGTTTACGGCGTGACTTGTAGTCTTCCTCTTGATAGTATCCGGTTGATTGAGCGTTGCTCTGAATACCACGGTCTCGGAAAGACAATGGCATTGTAGTGGACAATTAGTTCCATTTCAAAAATTGCAGGTGGGCTACTAGGTTTGCTGTGCAAATGTGCATATTTTCGGTTGTGGCATGTAATGTACTGAACAATGTCGTCAAGACTGGTAAAGTAACATTTACCTCTCTTGACAACACTTTCTACTGAAAAATTTGTGTAGAGGAGTTTGTTGTATTTATATGTAGTCGGGAAGTGTTGCTTTATGAGAGCCAGAATATTAGCATTGAAGTCTCAGCTATGAGATTCATTAAACCAGAAAACTTCCCATTTCCTAGTTCTCATCGGATACGGATTTTGAGAATTTTCTTTCATATCTACTAACAGTATGGCGATTCATCAGCAAAAATATTCGAAAACACTCGAGAAAGGATTGGCAACAGTAAATCGAGAAATGATTTCCTTTAACAACATATCGAGGTTTTAATGATTGCTAAATCATTCGTGTGAAAATGCATCATATTTTCATTTCTTCATTCAGAAGTGCGAAAATACGTGACTTTATTATTTATACAATTCAATGATCCGAAATACTTAATTCATCACATCAATACAAGGTACATGAGACTTTTGATCACGGGAAAATGGAGTCTTACTGTCGTTGAATATCTCATCTTTTATCTTTTACTTGTTTCAATCATTAGACTATGGCCATGCTTGGGCAACACCTTGGGGAATTTTAGTCGAACGAATCGGCCCTAGCGCTTATTTTAAGCCTGATACTTCTTCATCGTTCAATTTTACCGAACCCGTAAGTTACGGAGAAATAAACACACCAACACCGGTTGTCATGGGGTGGTGGGGAAAACACACACACACACATACACACACACACACACACACACACACAGAAAAAGATATATATATATATATATATATATATATATATATATATATATATATATATATATATATATATATATATATACGATGTTCTTCTTGCATTTAAGATCTTAAATATAGAACTGGGCTTCTTTTAGTTTCCATCTATTAAATCCACTTACAAGGCGTTAGTCGACCCGAGGCTATATGAGAAAACACCTGCCAAAGGTGATACACAGTGGGACTGAACCCAGAACCATGTGGCTGAGAAGGAAACTCCTTACCACACAGCCCACAGCCACTCCTGCACCTATATGAATATGCTTGAAATATATGACTTTCCGAGTATGGCATGTCCATTCTGCCGCAAATTTCATTTGATCGCCAGTTGGTTGTTAGAGATTCCTTCCCAAACAGCGGGAGGAGACCCTGCAGGTATTCATCAATTCAGAAATTTTATCTAAAATTGCGAACGGCTACAGTAAAATGCTATACCTCGCTGAATGGCTGATATTTTCCTTCCGGGGCTATACACGTACAGAGTTCTGCATGTTCTTGAAAGCGGAACACCTCTAAGATTAACGCTTTCAATATTTCTGTTTTTGCTATATATTGACTTGGTGGTTCTCGCATAACCATTTAACAGGTACGATGAGGTCTATGTCCCACTGAAAAATTGCATGTATATCTAAGCATAGCCGATGTATTTTTCGAAACACTGAAAGTAATACAGATTTCAACTTCTGGCACATGGCCAGCAATTTCAATAGAGTAGGGAGTCGGTTACATCGACCCCCATCTCCAGTACAC
Organism: Octopus bimaculoides; assembly: GCF_046866305.1. NCBI lineage: Eukaryota > Metazoa > Mollusca > Cephalopoda > Octopoda > Octopodidae > Octopus > Octopus bimaculoides. Next base: position 11,914,608 of record NC_142942.1, on the reverse strand, counting down.
AACTGGTATTTATTTTATTAACCCCGAAAGGATGAAAGGTAAAGTCTACCTCGGCAGAATTTGAACTCAGAACATAGGCACGGACGAAAGGCTGCTGAGCTTTATGCCCGGCGTGCTAACGATTCAACCAACTCGCCGCCTTAATAATAATAATAATAATAATAATAATAATAATAATAATAATAATAATAACAACAACAACAGTTTTTTTTCTGCTCTAGGCACAAGGCCCGAAATTTTGGGGGAGGTGGCCAGACAATTAGATCGATCGCTGTATGAAACTGGTACTCAATTTATCGACTCCGAAAGGATGGAAGGGAAAGTCGACCTCAGTGGAATTTGAACTCAGAACGTAAAGACAGACGAAATACAGCTAAGCATTTCGCCTGGCGTGCTAATGTTTCTGCCAATAATAATAAATATCTTAATGCTATAAACAGTATTGTCTTTTATATTCGCGCAAATAACATTTAAAAGAACTTTATTCACCGAAACATTTCTAATTTTGTACACCAGCTAGTCTATGTTATTGTATATTTACTAAATAATTCTCTCATCGTTATTTCGATGAAAACAATGAAGTATAAAGTTTTCTGATGAGGTAAAATAAAACCGAAACATATTGTAAGTTGTTTCTTGCACTTGCCGAAAAAATCAAGTTACTATTAATCAATGACTAATGCTGCTTTCTTTTTTTTAGCAACGGGTAATTTTTAATATTTGGTTTCTTTGGTGCTTGCTGCCTGCATTAAATATGTTAACACTAAATTAACTATAGAGATGAAAGATCGGCATCGATGTTGGTTCGTCTTTGTTCTCAAAACGCTGAAGATTGACATAAAAAGGCAGCTGTTAAATGGACACAATTATAACAAAAAAAGGAATAAATATGGTTGTTGGTTGGGAGAAAACTTCTGACGTAAGAGCATGTGGCATTGATCACTCACGGAACACTGTGGAGTTGTTCTCTTGAAGCAACGTTTGATGTGACCGAAGAAAAATTAAATACGATACAGGACAAACAATACCGCCTACAATGCGAATGTCGATTGATCCGTATTGATTTATAAATCGTATACTACCGATCTCGTGATATCGCGTGTTGTTTCGACGTTGAAATGTCCTCTTCAAAATGCATGTCTGAGAATGATGACAAAGTGACAAGTGCGAAAGTCTCTCTCTCCCATTTGGTAACTCAGGGCTAGAAGAGGAGAGGATACGTTGATACATATTAACATTGTTGTAGTTGTTTATGATGTTGCTGTTTAACCAAAGACCGTCTCTGAACGAAACGATTTAGTATCAAAGACATTACAACCGCGACCATCACGTCTTTTATTTAAAGACTTAGTTGCATCAAGGATTTCATTAACTCATGCGTCCTTCTTTAGTTTTTAAAAGAGTACCAAGCGATTTCATGGAGATTTGGCTGCTATTTTTTCTAGCAGTTTGATTGACTGCATAGAGGCCTCCTTCGTTGGTTTATGTTACCGGAGATGACACAGAAGTTGGCTATGGACATACAAAACAAAATATAGCAAACTCATTTCGAGAAACGAATTTCACTTTAATTGAACTCAAAATCAGGACGTGGAAACTTAATATTCTAATGAGGACTTAAAAGATTTAGAAATAAGGGTTGTTTAATTTGGCAGTGAGCTTTAAATCTGTTGAGTGGATAATATTGTCAATTAAATCGACATGCTTAATACATGCCTGGGTAATTATTTCATTAATATCAGAAAGATGAAAAACATAATAGGCTCTGTGAAGATTTGAACTCGTGAAGTACAGATTATAATAATGTTTTCTTACATTTCCAAGATGTTGTAGAAAATTTGCAATAGCTTAGTGAAAGACAAAAGGAAGGCAGCGAGGTGGCAGAAACGTTAGCACGCCGGTCGAACTGCTTAGCGGTATAACTGCTCTGTGAATTATTGTGAACACTGTTGTGTTGCTTTGTGAAAAACTGTCTCGGTGAATAATTGTGATTTTTGTGGAATTATTACGGTTGCATTTCACGTGAGCTGCTACATTTCCCCCAGCTATGGCAAGTGGTAGTGTCTCCAGTATGGAGAGCTACGCCAAGGCCACTGCGGCGAGGAAGCCAGTGACGCTAGAAACCAAGTTGATCAAGTTGGATATGGAGGAGGTGACCAGAAGCAGGAATTTGATAGAAGTTGAGGGAGACTCATACAAATTGTGCCCCCCCCCCCAAAAAAAAAAGAGACAAAAGAAAACAAAATTCTGAGGACAGTTGTGTATCGTACACAGGCTGTCGAAACTTGTAAAATTGAAATGGTGACGGAAGAGGAAATCGAGGAGTGCCTGGGTGAAATTGTGAATGAAGCCACGTACATCAGCAGAGGAAGAAAGTTCGGTACGGTAGAGGTGAGGTTCGCCACTATAGAAGAGGCAACCAAGCATGCGACCAGCATTTTAAGAAGTGCAAAAATAGCATTGCTACCAAGTTATAGAAGAAGTGTGAAAATACGTATTCCCAGAGTTACACCAGAAATTAAACCAGAGTGGCTGGTTGCAACAGTGCTGGCTGCAACCAAGGAAGGAGCCGGAATTGGGACCAGTGGCGAAATCAAAAGTGCGCAAATGGTGGGGATTTGGACTCGAAATGTGGCTTTTTGCCACATTCGAGAACATAGAAAGAATTCCCTACCAGATAGAAGTGGAGGATGAGAGAACATTAAATGTTGTAGTCGAGGGAAGGAAACCAAATTGCTACATATGCGGGGAAAGAGGTCATATGAAGACCAAATGCCTCCTATATGAGTTCACACAGCCACAGCAAGAGAATGCACAAGCAGAGGAGGAAAACATTGTAGACCACACTGAGGAAATAAAAGAGAGACAGAAGTGTGAAACAGAGAAAACAAAGAAGAACGAAAATGGAGCTACTAACCCTAAAAAACGAAAGAAAAATAAGTCAAAGGAACGGTCAACAGGAAACAAAAAAGAGATAGAAAAGCCAGAAACTAATAACGTACAAGAAGAGGAGGAGAGACGGATAAAGATGTCAAATACAAGGGGGTTTTGATAAAGTACGAGAATTGCGAGCAGATGGAGAGAAAAGTCGAGAGGTTGGAGGAAATAATAAGAGTGAAGATGCCAGAGAAACGTGCTGAGAAATGCATTTTGATACATGAGGAAAACTACTGGGAGTACATAAAAGAACTTGGTGAAAATATAATAAAGAAACGGGTATGGTTGGTGGAGACACCACCCCCTAGAACTGATTATTTGCAGTTGATAAGGACAGAAATAACA
>NC_142942.1:11901326-11908826 GCF_046866305.1 Octopus bimaculoides | reverse complement strand
AAAAAACAAAAGACGAAGACGGGTGTGTAAACAACAAACAGATGTATTAGTTTAACGCTCGGGAAGTGAGAAAGTCTTTTACGTTTCGAGCCTACGCTCTTCGACAGAAAGGCACACAAAAATAAAAAAGGAGAGAAAATAAAAAAGGTTTAGTGGATAGTGATCTATCATGGCGAATATATATATATATATATATATATATATATATATATATATATTCTTTTACTTGTTCCAGTCATTAGACGGCGGCCAGGCTGGGGCACCACGTTGAAATTTTAGTCGAATGAATTGACTCCGGTACATATTTTTTAAGCCTGCTACTTATTTAATCCTCCCTTTTGCCGAGCCGCTGCCTGGAGAGTTTATCAGCCGAAACGTTGTGTTAACAACAAACAAGATGAAGACAAATATCCGTCAATTGTAAATAATGTAAATAAGGAAGATCAGTTTATCATAAACTGTAAAACCTTCAGAGTTCTATTTGCATGCTCCGGTGGTAAAGGCTGTGCCCTATATAGGGACTTTATACACCCTGCGGGACATTCAAGATCCACATAGTTAAACGCTCCTCGTTGACAACTGTAAGTCGACAAAATGAAAACAAAAAACAAAAAAAACAATAAACACGTGCGCAAGAATTGGATACAAGAGGAGGAAAACTCCAAGGAGAGAAAGACTGGACGTTGAGGTAACTTGTATGCTTCGGATAGTGGATACGTGGTGTGTAAGAGGAAAATAAGAAACAAGTCATTCCACAATACCTGGATCGAGGTGACACGTGACCAGATAGCTCTGAAGAGCAAAGGCCACTGTAGTAGTGAGAGGAGGAGGGGAAGACCGGAGGGGAAGACCGGAGGGCAGAGACAGCACGTCTGTGAGACAAGGGTTGAAGTGTGTTCGTAAGAGAATGGGACATTTCTTGCCAATCAGTCGAGTGGTCTATCTTTGGATGAAGTCTAGGATGTCTGCGCGTGCAGCAACAGTTTCTTACTGGATGTGGGGACACTACTGCAAATGTATATATATATATATATATATATATATATATATATAGATATATATATATACATCCATACGTACAAACATGCATACATGCATACATACATATATATACACACATATATATGCATATATATATATACATACATATATATTTATACATATATATATATACACACATATATATACATATCTATATACATATATATACACATACATACATATATATATATATATATATATATACACATACATACATATCTGTATGTATATACATATATTTATATATATGTACGTATATTTATATATATGTACACATATATATATATATGTGTACGTATGTGTGTGTGTATATGCGTGTGTGTGAGTATGAATGCTTATATATATATTATTTTCATATATATATATATATATGTATTATATATACATGCATATATACATATATGTTATATATATACATATATATATACACACACATATGCATATATACATGTATCCACACACACACACACATACATACATACATACATACATACATATATATATATATATATATATATATATATATATATATGTATATATATATATATATATATATATATATATATATATATATATATATATATATATATATATATATATATATATATACATACATACGTACAAACATGCATACATACATACATACATATATATACACACATATATATGCATATATATATATACATACATATATATTTATACATATATATATATACACACATATATATACATATCTATATACATATATATACACATACATACATATATATATATATATATATATACACATACATACATATCTGTATGTATATACATATATTTATATATATGTACGTATATTTATATATATGTACACATATATATATATATGTGTACGTATGTGTGTGTGTATATGCGTGTGTGTGAGTATGAATGCTTATATATATATTATTTTCATATATATATATATATATGTATTATATATACATGCATATATACATATATATGTTATATATATACATATATATATACACACACATATGCATATATACATGTATCCACACACACACACACATACATACATACATACATACATATATATATATATATATATATATATATATATATATATATATATATATATATATATATATATATATGTATATATATATATATATATATATATATATATATATAAATATATATATATTTATATATATATATATATATATATATACATATATATATATATATATATATATATATATATATATATATATATATATATACATACTTACAAACGTGCATACTCATTCATACACACTCACATATAACAGCTTTCAGAGTTCTTTTAACGTATAGAGAGGCTAATACAATGAGACGAAAAAGAGTGGGTGAAGATAGTTAGTAGTAGTAATAGTAGTAGTAGCAGCAGCACCACCACCACCACCAGCTTCAAGCAAGCAAGCAAGGAAGCAGCTAGTAATAAGATTAACGAACCATTCCTCTAAATGCAATAAAAATATATACATATACACACACAGACACACAATGAATAAAGAATATATATATATATATACACATATATATATATTTATTCTTTTATTCTTTTACTTGTTTCAGTCATTTAACTGCGGTCATGCTGGAGCACCACCTTTAGACGAAGAAATCGACCCCAGGATTTATTCTTTGTAAGCCTAGTACTTATTGTATCGGATCTTTTTTGCCGAACCGCTAGATCACGGAGACGTAAACACACCAACATCGGGTGTCAAGCGATAATGGGGAGACGAACACAGACATACAAATACATACATATATATTTATATATATATATATATATATATATATATATATATATATATATATATATATATATATATATACGACGGGCTTCTTTCAGTTTCCGTTTACCAAATCCACTCACAAGGGTTTGGTCGGCCCGAGGCTATAGTAGAAGACACTTGCCATAGGTGCCACACAGTGGGACTGAATCCGGAACCATCAGGCAGGGAATCAAGCTTTCTTACCACACAGCCAATCTTGCGCCTATATATGTGTATGTGCGTATATATATATATTTATAATTATATACATGTATATAAATAAAACTAAACAGGCAAATAAAGAAGAAAAAACGCAAGTCATCCAAGAATTAGATGAAGTTCATGTCAAGTGATACGGTTTGCCATCAATCATTTTTACTGGCAGAAAAGTTCGTTTTCTGAGATTCTTACTCTCTTGTAGCTGCTAAGTTGGATTATCTTAACAAGACTCTAATATAAACTGCGTTTTCCTTCCACCTGTAGGCTGTCAGTAAGATAATTGAGTGTTGTGTCTTAACAGCGAAGGTCAGTAGTTTTTGAGTAGCGGTCAAACATGTCCAACCAAACTATTTGTAGTCCAACTCTCTCTTGCTCTCTTATGCGAAATAACGATTGGAGAGAGAGAGAGAGAGAGAGAGAGAGAGAGAGAGAGAGAGAGAGAGAGAGAGAGAATTATCGGGGGCCAAATTAGATTACAATAGTACGATGTAACTAACAAAGCCAAAGAAACAAAAAAGAAAAACAAAAGACTAAAAGAGAAACGACGATGACGACGACGACGACAATGATGATGATGGTGATGATGGTTGTGGTGGGTGTGGTTGTAGTGGTGGTTGTGATGATGGCTATGATGATGATGATGATGACGATGATGATGATGATGATGATGATGATGATGATGATGATGATGATGATGATGGTAGTGGTGGTCATAGTGACGATGCTGGTGATGACGATGGTGATGACGCTGATGATAATGATGATAGTGATGATGCTGATGATGATGATGAGGAGGAGGAGGAGGAGGAGGAGGAGGAGGAGGATGGTGGTGGTGGTGGTGGTGGTGGTGGTGGTGGTGGTGGTGGTGGTGGCTGTGGTAGTGGTTGTGGTGGTGGCTGTGGTGGTGGTTGTGGTGGCGATAAGGTGACGACGACGACGATGAGATTGTGGTGGTGGTGGTGGTTTTGGTGAGGTTTATAATAATAATAATAGCAATAATAACAATGATAACAATAATAATAATAATAATAATAATAATAATAATAATAATAATAATAATCAATATTTGATCTGGCACATTTTAGTCGTCGTGTCAGTTCTTGATCTTTTATGTCTATTAGTCTTCACTAACCTATTTACTGACAATGTGGTTAGGTCAACGCCGCACCATATTCATTTATTTCTCTCTCCTTCTTCTTCTTCTTTCTCCTCTTTTTCTTTCTTTCTTCCCCCCCCCCCCCCACTTCCTCTTCTTCTTAAGTTCACAGACGAGCAACGTTCGAATCTGAAACAAGGGTTTTTAATCATTAGTTTATATGGAGAGAAACCAATAGTTCATCTCAAGCAGTTTGATATCTGTGTGCCATTTTTTGGAGCTGTTGATCTACGTATATTTATTGGTCATCGGTATTTATGTAATAGCCATGGACGCATCATAGCCGAGTGGTTAAGACACTTGCTTACCGACAACGAGATCCCGGGCTTGAGCCCTATTTATGTAAACTTGAGCAAGTCGTCTCTTCAAGCACAACATCAGATCTACCCAACTCTTGTGAAAGAAATAAGATGGGTGGAAACTGTGAGGAAGCCCTTCGGGTAGATAGTATCGAAGTTTAATGCACCCTCTTTGTCAATCTTCTGTCACACTCGTTCTCCTTGGCACTTATGTTAATGTCTCTTTTGTCTGTAGAATACTCGGCCATTTCACACATCATTTCAATTCAGTAAATCGTTCGTAAAGGCACGTAGCTTGGTGTTCGGGGTATTCGGATCGTGATCGTGATCGTAATGTCGAGAGTTCGATCCCCGGCGGCGCGTTGTGTCCTTGAGTAAGACACTTTTATTTCACGTTGCCCCAGTCCACTCAGCTGGCAAATATGAGTAGCACCTGTGTCGCGCAGAATCTCCCTCAGAACTACGATAAGGATATGCAAGTCTGTGCCGCGCTCGGCTAGTTGCACGTTAATTTCACGAGCAGGCTGTTCCGTTGATCGGATCAACTGGTGCACTCGTCGTCGTAACCGACGGAGATCCAGTTAACCTAAGGTGCCACACAGTGGATCTGAACCCGACACCATGTGTTTGGGAAGCAAGCTTCTTACCACACAGCCACGCTTAGTAATCACGCCAAGATCGATAATTGATCTCTGTGAGACGGTTTAGCGCTCTTCGTCGATTTCTAGACGTTATTTCACATTTATAGTTATTGAGTCACTTGGTAGCAATGTGGTGAAGTGAACACTGTAGAATTGGTCAAGTACTGAGACCAAGAAGTGGTCGACCCTGAGATGAGGCTTCAAAATTTTCAGATATAGCCAAGAATCAAAAGTTTCGTGTCTTTGAAATTTCTAATGGAATCTTTCACGTTTATTGCAATCTATTAATTAATGACACTGCGGTTAAGAAATCGCTGATGCGAAACTGTTCATACGTAAAAGTATATGCTGCAATTATTTGATGTTGGTAGAATCGACTTTACCAATTATTATACAGACGTAGCATCATGCTGACATCTGCACCGACTCTTTAATCATTGCATTTATCCAGCCAAACAGAGAAGTTTATATTCTATTTCTACATTTCTCTAACACTAACACTTCTCATAATTTCTAATCAATACGCTAATTTTTACAGATCTGTTCCTCCAATATATACAAATGTGTGTGTGCATGCGTGTGTGTGCATGCGTGTGTGTGCATATGTATATATATATATATATATATATATATATATATATATATATATATATATATATATATATATAAAATTCACGCTGAGGAGAAGCAGACATTCGGTAAGAGTGTTAATTTCGAAACCGGTCCGTGGACAAGAATGTTATTTTATTTCTGTAATTTTCACTGTCTTGCTCGCATACGTTTTGGTATTTTGCTGAATTTCGTTTGAGAACTATTAGGTCTTAGTAGACACAACATGTGGTCTATTTCTAGCGCATTAAATGACCACTTTAGTGGTCATAGATATATATAAACACACACACATATATATATATATATATATATATATATATATATATATATATATATATATATATATATGATGTATGTATCTATATACGCATATATATGCACACACACACACACACACACATCTATTAATACACATATGTATTTATGTGTGAGTGTATGTATTATTTAATAATGCTGTTATGGAGGCTTACACTCAGGTCTTTAAGTTTCTGCTCAAAAATTCAACGATCGTTGCACGTCTTCGGCTGATACAAGCTCAATGCACTTGGCACCGACGAGTACGAAATTACGTAAAAAGAGACAGGCATGGGCGGTGGGTAAAAGTATCTCCCCAGGGTTTTTTAGATCGTTCAAGTGAAACGACACGTGTGTGTGTGTGTGTGTGTGTGTGTGTGTGTGTGTGTGTGTGTGTGTGGTGTGCGCGTGCTTAAGTGTGAGCGAGTGAACGAACGAAAGAAAGTAGCACTCAGGATATTTGCTTGAGTATTACATGTATTTTATATATGTGTGACTCAGATGCATAATGTTTAGTTTTGTGAGCACGTAAGACGCTTCCATTTCATTGGATATTCGGAGAAGAGTCATGTGATAGATAGATAGATAGATAGATAGATAGATAGATAGATAGATAGATAGATAGATAGACATGTACGTATATATAGATCGCTGACCACAACACAAATTTTTCTCTCCTTGTTTCTTTCTGTGTTCCTTTCTGTTGAAGAGCGTAGGCTCGAAACGTTAAAGACTTTCTCTATTCCCGAGCGTTATACTAATACATCCATTTGTTGCTTATGTATATATATATATATGAATTAGTGTACATTTAAACATAAAGAGGCGAGCCTTAAAAGGTTGCCTAACATACTAGAAAGAACAGTCAAAAAGTCCAAACCACAGTTAAGAGCAATTTCGAAGGGAATGAAGAATAGAAACATTTACTATGTTTTACAACCGGACCTAAGGTTTCGAACTTTAATTAGCAAATAAAATAATTTACAATATATGAATATAACTGTGTATATATATATATATATATATATATATATATATATATATATATATATATATATATATATATATATATATATATGAAATATTCATATATACTTTTGCTTATACTTGTATATGTGCTTACATTTACATACACACACATACACACATGCACATTCGCACACACTAACACACACACATATATATGTATATATACATATGTGTGTGTACGTATATGTGTGTTTGTCTGTGTGTGTGTGTTCATGTGCACTTGTGTTTACGTGTGTGATTAAATATGTGTCTGCTCCTTTTATGTATAAAATATATAATTATATTTCAATGTAAGATTAATCTTCCACGTTTCAGTTTTAGATGTAATTTTATAATCATTGGGATTATTTGTGTGTGTGGCAGAATAAATTGAAGACATATCTGCAAATGTGTGGTATTTACGC
>NC_142942.1:11888826-11891326 GCF_046866305.1 Octopus bimaculoides | reverse complement strand
TATTGTGTCATAGTGTCGTTGTCCTTGTTGTGATCGTAGCCGTCGTCATCGTCGTCGTCGTCATCGTCGTCGTCGACGCCATCTTCGATGCGTTTCCTTCATTATTCTCCAAGTTTGCATTCTTCCAGATATTTGACCTTCTCAGAGTTGCCCAAACACTAAATGGCACATTTGATGTAGGAATCCGATAAGAAGGCTTTGTTTGTTTGTTTGTTTGTTTGTTGTTGTTGTTGTTGTTGTTGTTGTTGTTGTTGTTGTTGCTGTTGTTGTTGTTGTTGTGAAGACTTCTGTTTGAACGTCACACAATGCGTGAATGAACGATATCGTATTTCAAGGAATTACTAGAATCGAACCCAGTTCTAGAAACCGAACCCAGCTACGAAGATAGATTTCAAGACAAAAAAAAACGACACAAGATCTTAAATTTAAGTATAGGCTATTGAACCAGCTCCAATATTTTACCGGTACTTATTGCATCAATGATCTGCAAGGGCCGAATTTAGACCCATAGAAATTCTAAGCACTTAAAAGATTTTGGTGTCCCATATATTTTTATTCTTTTGAATTAAATAAATAATAAAGCCATAATATAAAACCAAATATAATATAATAATACTACTACTACTACTACTACTACTACTACTACTACTACTAATAATAATAATAATAATAATAATAATAATAATAATAATAATAATAATAATAATGTAAAACCTAATACGGTCGGCGCGCGGCGGTCGCGGGAACGCCCGAAAAGCCGCCCGCTGCCGCCGGTCAGCGACGAGCATCGGCAACCCCGACCGAAAGGAAACAAACCTGATCGATGGAAAATTATGTTTATTTTTGTATCCTTCCAATTTATTTATATTCGAAAGGTTTTCTCTTACATTTTTTAATTGCAAAGTCTTTTATCAGATCCTCAAAGTTAATCTCACGTAACGCATCTGCTTGTATACTTACTAAAGATAAGATATCCGAATAATATTTTAGTAAGTTTTAAAGTGATTCCTTTTGTGTTATAAACAATTTACCATTTCTGTGGTGCTCCACTCCCCTCATTTGATGCTCTAAGCACGTACTTATTTTGCATAATGGTTAATCCAGCGCTTATGATACAGGTTCCAAGGAATTTTTTTAATGTGTGTATGTGTATGCGTATGTATATATATATATATATATATATATATATATATATATATATATATATATATATATATATATATATATATATGTATGTATATATATATACATATATATATATGGGAGAATTTACGAAAAAAACAACAGACGAAGACATGTGGTGTAAACAACAAATGGATGCATTAGTTTAACGCTCGGGAATAGAGAAAGTCTTTAACGTTTCGAGCTACGCTCTTCAACTGAAAGGAACACAGAAAGAAACAAGGAGAGAGTAAAACTATAAATGTAGTGGTCAACGATCTATCATGGCGAATGCCGAACAGAAGGATCACACAGGAGAGCTAAGAAAAAGGGGAGATAACAAAGAAGTGGTGAACCCAAGACGAGAAGGTGCGTGTGTGTGAGAGAATGCTGGTGATCTTAAAGTATGCATGTGTGTATGTAGGTGTGAAGGTGAGAAAATGTGGGGAAGGGAATTGGTCAGTGCTAGTGTGTGCGTGGTGGTATGATGTGTGATATGGTGTAATTGGACTTTTGTTACTTTGATACTTTTAATTTTCCATTTGCCTATATACATACATACAGACATATGATATATAATATAATATCACACACACACACACACACACACACACATACATATATATATATATATATATATATATATATATATATATATATATATATATATATATATATATATATATACGTATATATGCTGTGAATGTATGTATACATGTATATAGATATATGTATATCTATATATATATATGTGTGTATGTATCATAATGTATATTATACATATATATTATATTATGTATGTATGTATATGTATTAATAATAAATTATATGTAAAAATAATTTAACATTACATTAAAGGATAACGCAATACATATTTATTCCTTTTTATAAAGATTGATAGTGACTTCGAAATATCAGCTTATTCGCCGTCATCATGCTGTATACATACACACAGGGTATGCATGTATGTATAAAGCTAAGTAGACATTTATGCATGCATGCTTGCAAGTACGTTAGTATATATCTATGGATGTATCGTATGCATGCATGTTTATATAATGGCGCTCTTTCGGCATAAGAAAAAAACAACTCCGCTTCAAAAAGCAGAAAATAAAAAGAGGGTTTTGTGAGAAACTCCATTATAAAGCTGCGTCATCCCATACGTTTCAAATATGTATTTTACAAACTAAATAGCAAAGCTAAAATGAAAAGTGAAAAAAATATTACAGCAGTTTGCATACTGAGTAGCGGAAAAACGGGACTGGCAAAAACATGAAAACATTACCATTTTTCGGAACATTTCTTTCACAGAATCGTAATCTACGATGTTTCATACATA
>NC_142942.1:11876326-11886326 GCF_046866305.1 Octopus bimaculoides | reverse complement strand
GATGGGACAAATACAATGTAGAGCTTTTCTTTTGGGGAGGGGGAAGGGAAAAAAGGAAGTAGGGGGTGTCAATCAAAAGGGATCGTAGGAAGGAAAAAGGGAGGAGTTCGATCAAAAGGGATAGATAGATAGACAGACAGACAGACAGACAGACAGACACATAGATAGATAGATAGATAGATAGATAGATAGATAGATAGATAGACATATGTTACGATTTTACTTACGCATAGTAGTATTAATAACCAGTTGTTAGAATGCAACATACTTTTTTTCTTTTGAGAGAAAACGTGGAGAGATTACAGAGCGTAACATGAGCTAACGAATGATACACAAACAGTAGTTGCGTACTCATCTTCATTAACTAACGACTATTTTAACTATATGAAGCAGTAGACTCGGAGCTGAGAGCTTGTGTAACATGCTATAGCTTTCTTGGTGCCATTAAAACAAAGCGTATGTTTATTTCAAAAAGCAGATCAATGCATGGAGTGATTACACAACCCATGCTCTTGTGTCATCCATTAACCAATGCATGTTTGTGCGTGCGTGTGTGTGTGTGTGTGTGTGTGTGTGTGTGTGTGTGTGTGTGTGTGTGTGTGTGTGTGAAACCAGCCAATGTAGCGTCTGTAGTGTTATCGTCATGTCAAATGCATAGTCGTGTTTTTCTTTTGGTTTTTTTGGGGGGGTCTTTTGGGGGTTTTTTTTTAGAGTAAATCCAAAGTTAAACGTTATTTATGGTTTCGGAGGTCTTTTATTCGCAGAGTAAATACGTCTCGTTTCATTAACAATGATAAAGATATTCCTAGTCAAAACATTTTCTTTCCAACGATCTGGATTCTTTTTCTTTTCCTTTCTTTCATTTTTTCTTTTCTTGTTTTCCTTTTTTCAAGAAATCTTGGAAAAGAAATTATCAAGATGCGAAATAATGATCATGTGGAAATTCCACATCACAGAAAGAAACATAAAGAAAGTTGTACCAATATTCATCGCATCGTCAATGAATAACAAGATTGCGACATACCGGATTATTTAAGTGACATTGATCTTAATTTATCTATTTTTACAGCGTTTCTTCTTTCCTCTAATTCAAAAGAGTGTTATATTTTTACTGTATTTTTTTTTTTTTGATTCTCTTTTTAAAAGTTTATATTCTTCTTTCAAGTATACATTGAGTAAATTTCATTTACATTTTTTTTTTCCGCTCTTGAATTTCTTTTCTGCTCTTAATGAAATGTGATATATTTACTCTGCGAATAAATTCTTTAAATAATGTTTAGCGATGTATATACTCTGCTGTTTAAAAATATGAAGACGAATATTTATCTATGATAAATAAGCCTAACGGCAAATTTTCCGACAGTTTACTGGCTCGCAATATAATTATCTACCGTCGTATATATGTATGTGTGTGTGTGTGTGTGTGTGTGTGTGTGTGTGTGTGTGTGTGTGTGTGTGTGTGTGTGTGTGTGTGTGTGTGTGTGTGTGTGTTTGTGTCTGTGTTTCTCCCCCAGAATCGTTTGACAACCGATGCTGGTGTGTTTACGTCCCAGTAACTTAGCGGTTCGGCAAAAGGGAACCGATAGAATAAGTACTAGGCTTACAAAGAATAAGTCCTGGGGTCGATTTGCTCGACTAAAGGCGGTGCTCCAACATGGCCGCACTCAAATGACTGAAACAAGTAAAAGAGTAAAAGAGTACAGAGTATTGATGAAGTACCAAAACGATGAAATTACAATCACAGTGAAAAATTTACTGGACTCTGTCAAGAACAAATCTCCTTTCAAATGTACTTCGCGGATAGTCTCAAACCGAAGCACGTTTAAAAAACTGGGATGCATAGAGTACCTAGCAAGTGCTGGAGTGCATACAGTACTCGTCTCGTAATCTCCTTGATCTGGCAGTCCTGTACGTCGTATATTTTGACACAATGTTTCTAATTATCTGCTATGTAATCCAAAAGTAAATGAAGGTACAAATATATGCATCCTTTGCATATATATATATAAATATATACACACACGCATGCAATGCATATATATAATATACATAAATGCATGAATATATATGCATACATTCATATATCTATATAAACTTACATATGGTTATGTATGTATATGTGTAGTCTAGTCGCCATGATTGACCGCTAAATCCACGAGTTTTTTTTTTTTAATTATTATTCTATCAGTTTATTTCTGATAGATAGATAGATAGATAGATAGATAGATAGATAGATAGATAGATAGATAGATAAATAGATAGATAGATAGATAGATAGATAGATACATACATACATACATACATACATACATACATACATACATACATACATAAGGTAATCAAACACGTAGACATACAGACACGTAGACAGACAGACAGACATGTAGACAGGCAGGCAGGTGGCTCTAAGAACGGCTGGCCTCTTTGTAAACATTCTAACTCTGCCATTATATCGAAGAAGGAAACAAAGGAAAAATGGAAAGAGAAAGTATGCGGCAGAAGATATTGAACGGTTAGATAACAATAAGAAATTAAGAATTAATATGACACTTAATTTCACTTGGCCAGAAAAGTGGTTATTCCATTAGTAAACACTAGCAGACATGCTAGGATATTCGACGATTAAGAAACGCCTTGACATGTAAGGGATTTGACAAACCATCTGTTCAAAGAATGTTTCTTCTCTGCATGACCCAAGTCGCGTTTTCATATTCATGTAACTTTCAAAAACTCATCAAGGAAACAGGGCCGATTCCTTTTTGGCTAAGCTCAAAGATTTCCTGATATTAATCTCATCAGCATGACGCTTGAGTAAACTAATAAGTCTTACGCTTCTCCCATCCCAAACGCGCCAAGACACATACATATACACACACACGTACCATATTTATATATATAGAGAGAGAGAGAGAGACATGTTCGTATGTGTGCGTGTGTGTGTGTGTGTACTTACAGACTTATGCTAATATACATAAATCAATGCAAACGAGAACCCAATAGTATCATCATCATCGTCGTAACTGTAAATATTAAAACTTCCGCGTCTTTCTTTCATATTCTCTCAACCCCTCCTCCATATATGTATGTATGTATATATATACACACACACACATATATATATATATATATATATATATATATATATATATATATATATATATATACATATATATATATATATATATATATATATATATATATATATATATATATATATATATATATATATATATAGGTATAAATGTGATATATATGTACATTTATATGGATATATATATACATCATGTGTGTGTATCATGTTTATATATATATATATATATATATATATATATATATATATATATATATATATATATATACATATATATATATATGGATGTGTGTTTGTGCTATGTATACATATGTGTATATATATGAATATATATATATATTATTTGTGTGTTCATGTATATCTGTATGTATATCTAGACATATAAATTTTGTGTATATATATTATATATGTATATATATAATGTGCATGCGTGCATGCATGTACATATATATGCACATGTATGTATGTATTGTATTTTACTGTCCCATCGACTCAGTGCTAAATGTTAATACCTTGGACAACAGATGCGGTAAATAAATAACTGAATCCAGATCTCCAAATATTTCCTTAAACCTTGTGACGCATGAGTAAGATTGGCAGGAATGCTTCACTTAAAAGCGCGTATACACCTACGTGTTTACAAGCACTCGCATACACACACACACACACACACACACACACACACACACACACACACACACACACACACACACACACACATATATATATATATATTTATATATATACTCGCATCAGTCAACGGACAGATTTGTGCACACTTGTGCATATGCAATACATACACATTCACCCGCACACAAGACCACGAGAACATGTATATGTATGTGTCTATAGAAATTGGTAAAAGGCCCTCTTCCATCATGAGATTGCACCTAGAAAGTTCCCCCTCCGAGGCACAAGTTCAGGTAAGGTTCTTATGGAAAACCTGCAGTCTAAACTAGCGTACACACCACGAGCTTCTTTCGGGGCCGATAAAATAAGTACCAGTTGAATACTGGGATAGAAATAATCAGCTATTCCCCGCCTCCCACAAAATACCTGGCCTTGTACCAAAATCTGAGATTAATATTACCCAGGAGATCTGGTACATATTCCGCTGCAAAGTTACGTAAACTGCTCCACACAGATCAAAATAAATACACAACGAAACTTCCCACGATAACGTAAAAGCTCGCATTTTGACTTACTTTGTAAGTTTATTTCTCGTCTTATCTGTCTTCTTTGATTCCAACCAAGCATTATCTGATTTTTTCTCATTCTGAGTACAGAGATGAATTGACTTCCTATGAAACTACCTTTCATCTTTTGTGTTCTACCAAACGCCAATACTTGAGATAAGCGAGCCAACGAGGGAGCCGTTATTTCTAATCTGCTAGAAATAGAAACGAAATCTCCCTCAAACCTCATCCTACTATTTATTTATTTTATTTGTCGTATCCTGGGACCAATAATAAACTGGTCCTATTTCACTTCTTTTCGTTATAGGCGCCGGAGTGACTGTGTGGTAAGTAGCTTGCTTACCAACCACGTGGTTCCGGGTTCATTCCCACTGCGTGGCATCTTGGGCAAGTGTCTTCTACTATAGCCGCGGGCCGACCAAAGCCTTCTGAGTGGATTTGGTAGATGGAAACTGAAAGAAGCCTGTCGTATATATGTATATATATGTGTGAGTGTGTGTGTGTGTGTGTGTGTGTGTGTGTGTGTGTGTGTGTGTGTGTGTGTGTGTGTGTGTGTTTATGTGTCTGTGTTTGTCCCTCCAACATCGCTTGACAACCAATGGTGGTGTGTTTGCGTCCCCGTAATCTAGCGGTTTGGCAAAAGAGACCGATAAAATAAGTACTAGGCTTACAAAGAATAAGTCCTGAGGTCGATTTGTTCGACTATAGGTGGTACTCCAGCATGGCCGCAGTCAAATGACTAAAACAAATAAAAGAATAAAAGAATATATATATAGCTTCTTTCAGTTTCCATCAACCAAATCCACTCACAGGTCTTTGGTCGGCCCGAAGCTATAGTAGAAGATACTTGCCCAAGGTACCATGCCGTGGGACTGAACCCGGAACCATGTGGTTTGGAAGCAAGATGTATGTATCTGTGTGAGTATGTGTGTTTTCGCTGTGGTGTATCCGTGTATAGTTGTAAACACCAGCAAAATATAAACAATAATCCGGTTCTTTTTAGCAAAAATCCCTCGTAGTATTTGTTCCGTCCAAGTTTCACAGATACTCCCTTGTCACTTTCACTGTTGTAAATGCAGTGAAACGATTATTAGAGAACCTGCAACAGCAACAACAGAAGAAAAAAAAACAATGTAAAACGGAATCAAAAAAAAATATATATCTATATATATATATATATATATATATATATATAAAATAAATACAGATCTGTCGTTTAGTTGTTTCGGTACATTACAAAATCTCATAAGAAGCCCTTTCCACCATTCCACCATTCCACCATTCCGCCAGTCCACCATTCTAGTATTCCGTCATCCCACTAACATGACGATAAGATGAAATAACATAAAATAGTGTTAAGATAAAAGAATAAAACAGGACAGCAAAATAAATCTTTCTGAACACATTTGTGATTTAATGTCCATGTGTTATTATATAACTAAGGGTTTTATATGTGTGTGGGTGTAGGTGTGTGGGTGTGGGGTTGGCGGGTGGGTGGGTGCGTGTATGTGTGTGTAGATATGTATGTATGTATGTATGTATGTATATATGTATGTATGTGTGTATGCTATATGCATATATATGTAAATGGATATGGATATGTGTATATATATACATACGTGTATATGTGTACATATATATATATATATATATATATATATATATATATATGTGTGTGTGTGTGTGTGTATGTGTGTTTGTGTGTGTATGTGTGTATGTAAATGGATATGCATATGTGTATATGTGTACATATGTGTATACGTGTGCATATATATATATGTGTACATATATATATATATGTGTGTGTGTGTGTATGTAAATGTATGTGGATATGTGTATATGTGTACATATATATATATATATATGTGTGTGTGTGAGTATACATGTATATGTATATATATATATATATATGTGTGTGTGTGTGTGTGTGTGTGTGAGTGTGTATACATGTATATGTATATACATACATACATATGAACATATATATGTATATGAATATAGATATATATATATGTAGGCATGAATGTATTATTGTATGTATGTACGGATGAATGACTATGTATAGATGTATGTATGTATGTACGTACGTACCTATGTATTTGTATATGTAAAGGGAGAAAAACTGAAGCTTCAATGATTCCACGACTCCAAAAAGAATATACATAAATGTTTGAAGAGAAAAAGAAGAGGATGGCGTCAAGAGGCGGCATCTGTGAGGAACAATGATGAAAATGTTTCAATTTCTTCTTGTCGAGAACAATAGTTTAAGACATGACTAACTGCTAACTGTGTTGAACTGATAAACGACAGTTGAATCTCTGGCAGAAAAGCGAAACGTTTTCATACACTAAATCACTTTACAAAAGACAAAACAGGAAAACAAAATGGAGGGCCAGACCGCCAATACTCCTTCTTCTCGTATATAGCATTACACTAACAAGCAATTATATGAATGCTGTCAAAAGATTCAACGACATTTAAGCAGAAGTTGTCACGCTTCGGTAGCCATTATTGAAGAAATCACAGGGAAATGGCAAGATCGCTGTTGCTATGGAAACCTTCGGCATGGCGCTTTCGTTCCCGAAGAAAGTGTCTTCCTAATCATGTGTATTGACTTGAAGCTCGGATAAAGAAACGGTGAATTATCGCAATTGATGGGGCAGAAGGATCGATATAGCAAAAACAAAAATAAATAAGTATATAAATTTAAAAAATCATGGTGAAGAAGCAGCACCGGTGTTTGGTGCTATATTTCACACTCAGATATTCCTTCACACATACACATACTCACACATACTTAAGCAAACACACACATACACACAGGCGCACACACAGACGAATAGGTATGTATGGATATATATATTAGTCTTTGACTTAATTTATATATGTGGTTATATGCGTGTGTGTGTAGATATATATATGTATGCTTGTATGTTCCTTTATACAAATGTGTATATATTATATATGTGTGTGTGTGTATGTTTATACGTATATATGAATATATGCGTGTGTGTAGATATATATGTATGCTTGTATGTTCCTTTATATAAATGTGTATATATTATGTGTGTGTGTGTGTGTGTGTATGTTTATATGTATATATGAATATATGCGTGTGTGTAGATATATATGTATGCTTGTATGTTCCTTTATATAAATGTGTATATATTATGTGTGTGTGTGTGTGTGTGTGTATTTATATGTATATATGAATATGTGTGTGTGTGTGTCTGTGTGTGTATTTATACGCTCGTATGTATGTATAAGGGGTTGTAAATTCATAAATTTCCCCAGTCTTTTGCATTGGTATATATATATGTGTGTACATATGGGTGGCTGTGTGTGTGAGCGAACATACAGAACTACATGTATACATGCGTATAAACCATTATACAAAGGACATGCATATATATACGACCATGCACACATACGGGCAATGCATACATACATAACAACATTGACAAGAATTGTAGTCTTTCCTGAACCTGTGATAGATACATCACATCTCAGCTAAGACTATCCAGGGACAGAGGATACCTACTTAATTTCTGATCAACTAGAGAGATAAGGATGCATGGAAACTTCCACGTTGTGATAGAAAATGTCGATTGTGCGATACCAGGGCGGAAGTTATCACTGACATCAGCAGCAACTGTCCAAAAATGTTCGAAAAGGTATTACCTTCTCACTGTCGTTAAAACCACCTCAAGGATTGTCCCGGTAGCCATAAGAGTAACACCAGAACCAGAATGTAACCACATATTTAAAATTAGAGGATACTCGTAGAATATTTCGATAAAAAGCATCGACTCAGAGTAAGTGCAATAGGCTAAATTTTCTTCTGCATGTTTGGGCAAAAACGTTATGCACTGTTGTATCAGACAGCTGCCCAATGCATGAAAATGTTTCGTCAAAAATGGCGGAAAAGAAGACCGTCTGCAGAGAACTAATGTGGACCATAAAGTCGTTATACACATTGTATAGTTTTTCATTTGTAACTATAAACATAGGTGCACGGGGCTGTGTAACATTGTATTTAAAATAAAAAGCCAGGAAATGCTGGGTTTTCAAGACAAAAATAAAGCAGGAGTGGCTGTGTGGTAAGTAACATGGTTCCGGGTTCAGTCCCACTGTGTGGCACCTTGAGCAAGTGTCTTCTACTATAGCCTCGGGCCGACCAAAGCCTTGTGAGTGGATTTGGTAGACGGAAATTGAAAGAAGCCCGTCGTAGATATGTGTAGATATATATATATATATATATATATATATATATATATATATATATATATATATATATATATATATATATATATATATATATATATGTGCATGTGTGGTTGTGTGGTTGTGTGTTTGTGTTTGTCACCCCATCATCGCTTGACAACCGATGCTGGTGTGTTTACGTCCCCGTAACTTAGCGGTTCGGCAAAAAGAGAGCCGATAGAATAAGTACTAGGCTTCCAAAGAATAAGTCCTGGGGTCGATTTGCTCGACTAAAAGGCGGTGCTCCAGCATTGCCGCAGTCAAATGACTGAAACAAGTAAAAGAGAGAAAGAGAGAGAGTAAACTGATCGGTATTCTCTTAATACGGTTGGTTAGTGATATACTGGAAAGTCGGAAAATATTCCAGGGATTCTCCATTGGAGGTACCCGGAATGAATACAGGCACTATATCACATAAACATATAGAATAAACACACAGATTCGTGTCCTAAAGTGACATGAGCTCTCACTACATTACTGCAAGTTTATCCACACACACACACGCATGCGCGTAGAGTTTCCATCAATCAAATTGACTCCTAAGGCATTAGTAGTCTTGAGCATTATAGAAGAAGACGGAGTGGGAGGGAACACGAGATCACGTGGTTGCAAAGCGAGTTCCTTAGCCACACAACCACGCCTACGCGCTATTCTTTTATTCTTTCGTTCTTTTACTTCTTTCAGCCATGTGACCACAGCCATGCTGGAGCGCCACCTTAAAAGTTTTTTTTTAATCGGAGAAATCGACCCCAGCTCACTAGTTACGGGGATGTAAACACACCAACATCGGTTGTCAAGTGATGGTGAGGGGACAAACATAAACAAGCGTATATATATATGTGTGTGTGTATACATACTTACATACATATATATATATATATATATATATATATATATATATATTTTATATATATATATATATATTTATTTATTTATATTTATTTATATATATATATATATATATATATATATATATATATATATATATATATATATATATATATACATACATATATATATACACGTTTATGAATTTGAGTTGCAAGATTCTTGATAGGAAACCGTGTGCTGAAACAGATATTGTTATATTTCGGGACGGTCATTTTTTTTTTTTACAAATAAACACACGCACTGTATATTTGTTCTTCTCTCGTTTATTACTATTTTTTTTAAATTTTAACTCATGTCCATTGTCTGGAAATCTTTCGTCACACATCTGTGACTACTTCAGTGACACTTTTCGTTTTCGTATGTGCTTTTGCTCCACTAACTCCATTTTGTTAGAACAGTAATAAACGAGTGAAGAACAAATATATAGCACGTGTGTTTATTAGTCAAAAAAAATTACCATCCCGAAATGCAACAACATATATATACATATATATATATATATATCACGCACGACATGCTTCTTTCAGTTTCCGTCTACCAAATCCACTCACAAGGTTTT
>NC_142942.1:11838826-11861326 GCF_046866305.1 Octopus bimaculoides | reverse complement strand
TACCAATAAATATTGTAGCTGTCAACTGTTGTATATTTTTTTTTAAGCTCCACCCAACGAGGTGGTGACCTGACAGAGTTGTTATAGCGTTGGAAACAACACTTAACAGTATTGCTTCTTGGGTTTTTTTTTTTTTATGCTCTGAGCTCAAATCCTGCCGAAGTCAACTCTGCTTTTAGTCCTTTCGCGGTCGATGAAATAAAGAAGGTCTCAAGTACGGAGGTCCATGTTATTAACTGCTCCCTCTCTCCTTAAATTTTTTTTCCTTGTGCCTAGCACGCCGGTAAAATGCTTAGTGGTATTTCTTTCTACTTCACGTTCTGAGTTCAAATTCCGCCGAGGTCGACTTTGCCTTTCATCCTTTCGGGGTTGATAAAATTAGCACCAAGTGAAATACTGACGTCGATGTAAACGACTAGTACCCTTCCCACAAATTTCGGGCCTTCTGCCTTTAGTAAAATGGATTATTATTATCATAATTAGCCCGGTTCTCCGTCGGTTACGACGATGAGTGTTGTTCCAGTTGGTTCGATCAACGGAACAAGCCTGCTCGTAAAATTATCATGCAAGTGGCTGAGCACTCCACAGAAACGCATCCCCTTAATCAGAGAGATTCACCGTGACATACCCTTAGAATTACAGGTACAACTCATTTCTGCCAGCAGAGTGTACTTGGAGCAACCAGAAATCAAATGTCTTGCTCAAGGACACAACACGCCGCCGGGAATCGAACTCACGACCCTACCGTCGCGATCCGGATATCTTAACCACTGAGCCACGTACCGAGGTCAATTGTACCATTTTGTTGCGTCACCATCTTTCCTTTAACTTGAAAATATCCTCTTCCCAGAATTGAGGTGGTTTCATGGCAAATAAGTCGAAATATAAGCTACTATAAATCGGCACGAACTTACCGGACAACCCAATATTATTTAGGCGCAAGACGGCAAGCTGTCAGGATCGTTAGGCACGCCGGACAAAATGCTTAGTGGCATTTCGTCCGTGTTTACGTTTTGAATACGAGTTCCGTCTAGGTTGACTTTGCCTTTCATCCATTCAGGGTCAATAAAATAGGTACCAGTTGAGCATTGGGGTCGATGTAATCGACTTACTCTCCACCCCGAAATTGCTGGCCTTGTGCCAAAATTTGAAATCATTATTATTTAGGGTTTAGGATTGGCATAATTTTTAGAACATCAGGAAAAATGCTTAACTGTGTTTCTTCTGGTTCATTACGTTCTGAGTTCAAATCCCGCTGATGTCAATTTTGCCTTTCGTCTTTTCAGGGTTGGTAAGATAAAGTAATAGTCAAGTAAAGGGTTCGATTATATCGATCTGTTTCCTCCACTCAAAACTGCTACTCTTGTGCCTAAAGCAATTATTTCTACCCTCTTCACGCTTCCTAATGTCTTTCTATAGACCACAACACTTTCTTCTGTATGCAATCTTGTCTTTACAATTCTGATCACTATTTCAGTCCAGATTTTCTTTTCCTGTCTTCACTGTCCTCGCATGACTAAAGCTGATACTTTAGTCATGACTGTAAGCCTATTCGCTTTGCCTTCCATCTTGTTTTGTCTGTGTTATTGCATGTTTTTTTTTTCTCGTCTGCCGTTTCTTCCATTTCAACCGAGACTTTTCCTTGCTACAAACTTAGCTCCCAGTTTACACTTCCCTTCATATCGTTCAGTCTCGACACTACACATACACCTCCCACATAACTCGTACCATCTCTCACACAACTCACATTCTCTCTCTCTCTCTCTCTCTCTCTCTCTCTCTCTCTCTCTCTCTCTCTCACTCTCTCTCTCTCTCTCTCTCTTTCCCCATCTATATCACTCCTTCACTTGACTTTTCATTGGCAATTCTACGACTGGCATATTTGCCTCTATACTATCTCCCCTCTTCAGAATAAAGACTAGATACGCCCTTTCACCCCATTCCACTCTTTCTCTACCTTAATCTATATATATTACCACAATAAAGAGTCTAACTCACCACGTCCTTCACATACTGTCTCTCTTTCTCAGCCTCTCACATTCTCCCTCTAACTACACCTCACTCTAAACACCACTACTTCACTCTAAACTCACCTTCCACCCTCAACAATATACCAACACATTTCATTATCCCCAGAGTTAATCCAACTTAGCAACTGTCATCAATTAGAAATTTACCAAACATCACCAAAAACAAGCACCAAACACTTCTATTGACATTCGGTTCTTCTGGTCTGTATTTCCAATACTTCCTTATCTTTCCTCCTTTCTTTCATTTTCCTTCTCGTTCCTCTATATTCCATCTCTATTTTTTTTTCATTTTTTTTTTTTCATTTTTTTTTTTCATTTTTTTTCATTTTTTTTTTGCTTACTGCTTATTTTTATCTCTTTATTTTCTCATTCTTCATTTTCCATATTATACCTTCGTATTTTTCTTCTTTTTTTTTCCATTTTCATATTTTCCTTTGTTTTTGGTTGTTTTTTTTTTCATTTAATTTTCTTCTTCTTTTCCATTTTTTTTTCGTCTTCATTCGTCTTGTCATAATTATCGTCATCATCATCATCATTATCATCATCATCATTACCAACATCATCATAATCGTTTCCAACGTCATTATTATTTTGCTATTGGCTTCGTTCAGACGTTCTAAAAAATTTTGCTTTAATAATTCTCAAAGCTTTTCAAGTTTAACTAAATGAATTAATTTTCGCTTTAGATATTATTTCAAACAGAAGCAATTATAGAACATTTTGGAATGTCTTCCCCGTACCGAGGCTAAACAATAAGGTGAAAGTTGTTTTTTTTTTTTATAATATTGTCATTTTATCTTAACGTCTAACTTCCAGTCGAAAATGAATTTTTGTATGGGAACCACCACCTAAAGAAATTACATTGAACAAAGCGAAACAGCTATTAAACAAATATATATATAATAATAATATTAATGAACATACAAACAAATGGCAGAAAATTGAGAAATTTACAAAAGAGACATGGTATAAGAGACAACATGGTTGGCAACAAAAACATCAAGATACATACACTGCTTTGTAAAATAAAAGTGTATCCAACACTAACCAAGTATCATCATTCGGAAGTGTACTTTTAAACAAGAAAATCCTAGATGTGACACAGTTCGCTGCAAGAACTAAAGCATTGCAACATTTTGTTCATAAGACGGGCGCCAGCCTACGACGGTTTATTAAAGAGTCGTGCGAGAAGAAGAGAATAATTTAAGCCAGTGCCTTGCCAAAACCACGAAGATCGTCTTCCGTTCAATGAGGGTTTACAGCCTTGATAGACATATTAAGTAAAATTTGTCATTGGGAATGCTGATGGCTTACGGCACCGTATGAGTCATCTTAAAAAGAGAATGGGGTTAAATTGCAAGACTAAATTATGCATATTGTACCTGGCCATAAACTGGTCTCATAATATTTAAGGAAAAACATTTGACTCTGTGAAGAACATTGGTGACGTGCTCGAACCCTAGCTTGTAGTCACGTTCTTGAAATAATAAGAGCAGGGGTCAATGATATCGTAATTTTCAGTAGTGCATGATCGGGAGGGTCGCCAGAGACATACAAGTCCTTATGAATCCAGAAGACCACAAATCTATACCAGAACTGTGCCCCGTAAAGCGCGCTGAGAGGAAGGCCTCATAACTCAGTAACCCGGGCAGAAGGCCTCGGATGCAACAGACCTGGTAGTAAAAGTTATTTAAGTGATTTTTAGCCAGAAAGCGTAAAAGAACAAAAACAATCACAACAAACCATCGAGGTTTACTGTCCGAAGGTAGAACCAGCACAACTCCTAAGTTGTCAAATGATCACATAACCCTCATAGCCTACATCTAAACCAGTGGTTCTCACCCGGAGCCCATATGACCCCTTGGAGTCCATATAAGATTTTGGAGGGGTTCACACAAGCAAGATAGCAGAGTCCCTGAGTAGAGTCCCTGAAAATATGTTACTTTGGATGTATTTATTGCGAGAAACTGCTAGGTTTCTTTCTCTGACATTTTACGTAGTTCAGCTTAAACAAGTTAATAATGTACGAAGAGCAAAATAGGAATTTTCGAAGATCTATCTATAAAACTAGTTTTTAAACATGGAATGGCTATGGAGGCCCACCGAAGTAAAATAGTAATCAAAGGGGTCCAGAGGTAAAAAAAAAAATGTTTGAGAACCACTGATATAAAAGAAAGACCCATAGAATTCTCTCTTCTAGCTTCAACCAGAGCAGAAAATGAGGGTCATTCAAGACGACATCATCAATACTGGGGTCCATGTTATCGACTACCCCCCCTCCCCAAAATCTCAGGCTTTGAGCATATAATTGAAAGGGTCATTATCATTATCATCATCATCATCATCATCATCATCAGTAGTAATAGTAGTAGTAGTAGTAATAGTAGTAAAAGGCGGTGAAATAGAAGAATTCTTAGCGCGGCAAACAAAATGCTTTGCGGCATTTCTTCCGGCTTTTACGTTCTGAGTTCAAAGCTACCGTGGTCGACTTTGCCTATCATCCAATCGAGGTCGATAAAATAAGTAAAAGTGAAGCATTGGGGGGTCGACGTAATCAACTAACCCCCACTTTCTCAAAAAATTGCTGTTTTGCGCCAAAATTAGAAAGAATTATATTAATATTATAGCGACAGCAGCAGCAGCAGCAGCAGCAGTAGTAGTAGTAGTAGTAGTAGTAGTAGTAGTAGTAGTAGTCGTTATCTCCTTTCCCTTCTTCGTCCACCTCACTAATCTTCATTTACCCTCCTTCTCTCTCTCCCCCCCCCTCCGTCCCTCCCAATCTCTCATCACCTCTTCCTCTTCCTTTCACCAAATGTTTCCATCTTTCAGATCGTATCAACTTTATTAATAATACATTCATTTCTGCTAGACTTATGGGAATATAACGAGCTAACAACACGCACATACACACACCACACACACACACACACACGGACACACCACATAGGAGGGAGACGCGCATACACAGACACGCGAGCGCACATACACGCACACTTACTCATACAGATATACGAGCACACGTGACACACACACGTGACACACACACACACACACACACACGCGCGCAGAGCTGCCTATATGCTCAAGCACAGACACACGCATATAGACACGCGCGCGCGTGAGTACACGCATACACACATCGGTAAACATACAGAGACACGCGCAGGCCCAATCACACAGACATACACACACACACACACACACAAAGACATGCTCGCGTTCACACTCAAACACACATACATTCCACCGCCACCTTCACCTTCTACCTCCTCTTTTCCGCCACTACCCCGGCCATCGCTGTCATCTACCACGTCGTCAAACACCGCCATATTATCTCCGCTATTATCACCACCGTCGCCTTCATCTTCACTATCGCGATTAAACAACATCATAAAACAATTACTCCTAATTATATGATCATCTTAACCGCAGCCACCACGATTTTCTCCATTTACCCTTTTTCCAACTTTGCATGCACCCCATTCCCGCGATGATGGCTTTTTCGGGGAACCTATTAACACTTCCCTCTCCACAGCTATCCTTGTGTCTATAGGAGTGCGTGCAAAAATGTTCCTGGCTTCGGGTAAAAGAAAATACAGGAGGATCAGTTAATTATTATTTTATTCAACATATTCCCCTCTAAGATCCACACACACACTTATTGCAGCAGTCCTTCAGTTTTTCTAAGCTCTGTAAAAGAACTAAGAAGGTTGGGCCTCCAACCAAGTCTTTCGCGACACCCTTAAAACCAGGAACTTTTTAGTAACCCCTTGTATCTATATATATACGCGTACAAGAATTAGAGAAAGGAAGAGAGAGAAAAACGAAAGAGGAGAGAGAGAGAACAGTACAGAGAAGAGTCACATCAAAATTATTAAGACAACCTTACTTTGAAATGGATGTGTGGCATTCCTCCTCCTTTCTCTAATTCTTTTTTTTTCTCCCCTTCTCACCCTTTCGTTTTTTTCTCTCTCATCCTTTCTCTAATTCTTTTCTCCCCTTCACCGTCTGTCCCTCTCTCTCTCTCTCTCTCCCTCCTTTACTCCCTCGTTGCTCATACGTCCATTTTTTTTTCCCACACGTGTTTATGTTTCTTTTCTTCTGGTCTCTTGCAGAAAATAAAAGGGTCTTGCTCAAGGACACAACACGCCGGTGAGAATCGAACTCAAAACCTTATGACCGTGAGCCGACAACCTTAACCACTAAGCTACATGCCTTCACTGTGTCTATATAAGAAAATTGGACGTAGACATTGTTGAATGGTTGAGGAATTCGATTCGCAATACCGGGAAGAGTACAAGGAAGGACAATTTGTGTCACGCTGAATCTCCCCGAGAACTACATTAAGGTTACGCGTGTCTGTTTAGTGCTCAGCCATTTGCACGTTAATTTCACGAGCAGGCTGTTCCGTTGATGGGGGTCAAGTGAAAAACTCGTCGTCGTAACCGACGGAGTGCCAAATAGGGAAAAGTAATATGTGGCCACTAGGCACTAAGTCTGCTGATAGGATATTATGTAAATCAGAAACTCAGTCGGGATCAACATTAAGAGCCCCATCGAACTTGAAGGATATAGTAATCGAAGTCACTAATTGAGCAATCAGACAATTTGTGTGTGTGTGTGTGTGTGTGTGTGTGTGTGTGTGTGTGTGTGTGTGTGTGTGTGTAAGATAGAGAGACAGAGAGTAAGAGAGACAGAGACAGACAGACAGACAGACAGGTGTCACGCAGACAGACAGACAGGTGCCACGCAGACAGACAGGTGCCACGCAGACAGACAGGTGCCACGCAGACAGACAGACAGACAGACAGGTGCCACGCAGACAAACAGACAGACAGGTGCTACGCAGTGGGACTGAACCAGAAAGCAAGTGGTTTAGGAAGCAAGCTTCACGATTTTCAGTTAATGTAGAATATTCTTTTAACTTACAATATTTAACATCTTTCAGCGCTTCTCAAATTCCAATTAAAATAATAACTCCCACGAAAGCTTCATTTCAACAGAGTTAATTTTTAAAAGTGAATCTCATTCATTCTGTTAAAATATTCTTGATAAAAGAGGAGCGTGTTGAGAATATGAAATGAATTTAATCTCCAAGTGAAGTAATTTCTTTTTTTTTTTTTTTAGTTTGTTAATAATACAACTGGGGAAAAGTCAGAACAAGCATGGCTGCGTGGTTAAAAATCTCACTTTGCAAGCACATGACTCTGAGCGCAGCCCCACCAAGCGGCACCTAGGGTAAATGTCATCTACTAAAGCCCCGGGTCGATCAGTGCCTTCCGAGTGAATTTGATCAACAGAAACTATGTGGAAGCCGGCGGCGAACTGGCAGAAACGTTAGCACGCCGGGTGAAATGCTTAGCGGTATTTCGTCTGCCGTTACATTCTGAGTTCAAATTCCACCGAGGTCGACTTTGCCTTTCATCCTTTCGGAGTCGATAAATAAGAAACTATGTGGAAGCCGGCGGCGAACTGGCAGAAACGTTAGCACGCCGGGTGAAATGCTTAGCGGTATTTCGTCTGCCGTTACATTCTGAGTTCAAATTCCACCGAGGTCGACTTTGCCTTTCATCCTTTCGGAGTCGATAAATAAGAAACTATGTGGAAGCCCTTCGTGTATAAATATATACATATGTGTGTATGTTTATACCTCACTTCCTCTCAATCACTGCTTGACAACCGGTTCTGGTTTGTTTACGTCCCTGTAGCCCTAGCTGACTAACAAAACAGAACCAAAGAATAAGTACCAAAGTTAAAATAAATTCTGGAATTGATTTGCTCGACTAAACCCTTCAAGAGGACGCCCCAGCATGGCCGCAGCCAGTGACTGGAACGAGTAAAAGGTGAAACATAACATCCTGCAATTGTTTTTACTTCCTCCGAAAACGTAATTTGATCCGATTCCTTAATAATTGTCTGCGTCTTTTATTTTTATATTAATATTAAGCGCAGTCAAAGGCGGCGAGCTGGCAGAAACGTTAGCACGCCGGGCGAAATGCTTAGCGGTATTTCGTCCGTCTTCGTGTTCGGAGTTCAAATGCCACCGGGGTCGACTTTGCCTTTCATCGTTTCGAGGTTGATAAATTAAGCACCGGCGAAACACTGGGGTCGATGTGATCAATACTGGAATGACATAAAACAGCGAGTCGCCAAAATTGTTAATACGTCGGACAATATGCTTAGCGGAATTTCGTCTGTTTTTAGGTTCTGAATTCAAATACAAAGGCCAGATTAATGTCGACCACCTCTTCCGAGATGTAAATTTGTGTTTGCGCAGTGGGGCGTGGGGAACACCCTTACATAAGCATCAAAACCAACAAGACCTGGGAGAGGAAGGCCTCCCTTCAGGGAAAAGATAGTCCTGAGTCAAGAACAGCGAGGATATGTCCCCGGTGGTCTATGCTCCATAGGGAGTGAAGGCGTTATTTACGTAACTACGAGGGGTGCTGAAAAGTCCTTGGCTTTGAGTAAAAGAAAATACAGGAGGATCAGTTAATTACGATTTTATTCAACATATTTCCCTCTCAGATCCACACACTTATTACAGCGGTCCTTCAGTTTTCATAAGCCTTGTAAAAGAACTCGGATGGTTGGGCCTCCAACCAGCCCTTTCACGACACCCTTAAAGCCAGGAACTTTTCAGCACACGCCCGCAATGTTCAAATCTGCAAGTGTTTCTGCTTTCCTATGGTTTCGGTCATGGAACGGTTTCTCAGCTCACATCGCTTTAAATGGTATTGCTAACTGTTTACTAAAGAAAGATGGCTATGCTAGAATTTTCTATTTTATCCAGCCACTCAAATTTCAACAGCTGTTGTAGAATCATACAATTCAATTCTCTTCTTTTTTTTTTTCTCCTTTTCTTGTCATTGTATTGTATTTTCATAATTTGTTTATTTAGCAATAACACTCAAATGTAAAAATGTTTTTATAAAAAGAAGTAATTTTAAGCACTTAATTTTATTTAGCAGCACAGAACAATGTCTGGAATCGTATTGGAGCACTGTGATTGTCACATCAATCGGTCTGTGATTGATTTGACCAATGTCATGTCCCAGACAATCACGTTGTATGTTGTCAATGGATTCTCACAGCTGTTAGAACTTTGTTCGTGTTTTTTGTTTTGTTTTTGTTTTTACTTCTACCCACGTCTTTCTACGTTATGAATGCTTGAACGACGTAAGGTCTGGAGTTTGCATCATCTATTTTCATTGGTTTACGTAACTGTATGTTAAATAAAAGATACGTAGAACTAACAGTTGCTCCCTCCTGGACTCACTTCGGGGTCCTGGATCATGTATCCTTTGTGCTCCCAAACCACGCCTCACAGAATACGTTTCAGGCTTATTGTCGGTTGTACCAACATTGGATGGAGACCGCGATACATTTTCTGAACAGACCGTTCTACCAGGGGTCCGAACGCGTCCCTTATTAACCCCCGCGACGGAAGATGCTAGATAGCTATGCTTTTGAACCCTTTTCATATAGTAATGGAAGAGGTGCGGTGGAGGCGCAATGGCCCAGTGGTTAGGGCAGCGGACTCGCGGTCATAGGATCACGGTTTCGATTCCCAGACCGGGCGTTGTGAGTGTTTATTGAACGAAAACACCTAAAAGTCCACGAGGCTCCGGCAGGGGATGGTGGCAAACCCTGCTGTATTCTTCCACCACAACTTTCTCTCACTCTTATTTCCTGTTTCTGTTGTACCTATAATTCAAAGGGCCAGCCTTGTCACACTGTGTCACGCTGAATATCCCCGAGAACTACGTTAAGGGTACACGTGTCTGTGGAGTGCTCAGCCACTTGCACGTTAATTTCACGAGCAGGCTGTTCCGTTGATCGGATCAACTGGAACCCTCGACGTCGTAAGCAACGGAGTGCCAACAACAACAACAACGGAAGAGGTACCTGTGGATCCTACCATCACGACCCTTCGGGAATAGTTGGCAGTAAAAATGGATAGATGGATCGATCGATCGGTCGATGGATGTTGAATTTGATAGCAAATATCTGCTGTTGTGCTATAAGATAATATCCTTATAACCCTTTCCTGTGTCCTGAACCATAAATATGGAAACACTGAAGGATTATATGAATTTAATAGGCGTAGGAGTGGCTGTGTGGTAAGTAGCTTGCATACGAATCCCATGGTTCCGGGTTCAGTCCCACTGCAAGGCATCTTGAGCAAGTGTCTTCTACTATAGCCTTGGGCCGAACAAAGGTTTGTGAGTGGATTTGGCACACTAAACGGTACACTGGTATGTCTCAGAGTTAACTTGATGAGACCTATTTACAAATGAATGAACATAAACTGAGGTGTTTTTGCGCCAAAACACAACGCAACGCCCGGTCTTGGAGTCGAAACCACGACCTTACGACCTTGAGCGCCACACACTGACCACTAGGCCACTCACTTTCACTCGTCTACTTTCAATATTATTTTTGTTAGCTGGAATTTTTATAACTCTTATATTTAGTATTTACATTAAAATGTAAACCTTTTGTTTTACCAAAAGAATGAGTTCATCATTTATTTTTATTTTTGCTGGACATAACAAAAGAATGTCTGAAGTAAGTTGTAATCAAACAATACCATTCTTACCTCAAGTCGATCTATTATTGATTTGATCAATGTCTTATTTCAGACAATCAAACTATAGTCAATAGATTCTCACAGCTGTTACTCAATATTTTTTTCTCTTCTCGTCACGACTTTCTACGCCAAGATTACGTTAAGGAAATAAGGTTTGGTCTTTTTATTTCAAGGTTTATTTTATATAGTTATATAAACTTATGTTTTCGTAGGCTTATATAACTAAATATTTATTTCTTCATTGCACACAAAGGGCTATATAACTAAATATTGAATGAGGAGTACGTAAAATTTAACTCAAAGTTACTGTTGTTGTGCTGAAAAATAATGTCCGTACATTGGAGTAAAGATTGTTTGCCAACATAACATGGCAGTCCTGGTTTAGGACGAATGTTGCTGTAATTTAGCCCCAGGAGACATCGTCGAAAACCAGGACTGCCATGTTTTGTTGGCAAAAATCTTTACTCCAAAGTACTGTTGCTGAATATCTCTCGTTGTGAGATTTTAAAATAGTGGTTTTCTAATGTCCGTACAGTTCTTCAGTGTGTCCTAAACATACTTTTATATTCTATTTCTATAGCAACCCACCCGAGGCTACTCCTTTTTCTATGGTACGCATGCGTTTTAAAGGGAAATAAATGAAAACTGCTTGTAATATATATATCGGGTGCAAGGCAGCGAGCTGGCAGAAACGTTAGCACGCCGGGCGAAATGCTTAGCGGTATTTCGTCTGCCGTTACGTTCTGAGTTCAAATTCCGCTGAGGTCGACTTTGCCTTTCATCCTTTCGGGGTCGATAAATTAAGTACCAATTACGCACTGGGGTCGATGTAATCGACTTAATCCCTTTGTCTGTCCTTGTTTGTCCCCTCTATGTTTAGCCCCTTGTGGGCAATAAAGAAATAAGAAACGTTAACACGCCGGGCAAAATGCTTGGCGGTATTTCGTCTGCCGTTACGTTCTGAGTTCAAATTCCGCCGAGGTCGACTTTGCCTTTCCTCCTTTCGGGGTTAATGAATTAAGTACGAGTTGCGTGCTGAGGTCGATCTAATCGACTGCCCCTCCCCCCTCAAAAACATTTCGACCCTTGTGCCGAGAATAGAAAAGAATATATATCGGGTGCAGATTGCATCGATAACTAGCTGGAGGAGGCTCTTCCTACGGTTAAAAACTTAGTAACGTCGGTTCCTACGAAACAGCCATAATGAAGTGGCGATAAACATTATTTCTCTACTTTCATCTCTTACAGAGATTTTCTAATTAGCTACTTTGCTTAAATTAAAACCTTTCATTAAAATTTCATGTAAATTTCTTTCACAAATACCAGCTTTATTATGACAAGATATTTTACTAAAGCCTTTGTTATTATTTAAGATTAACTGAAACAAAAGCAGTTGGTAAAAATCTGAAGGAGATTTGGCTGCTATTTCTACCACACTAAACGACTACATAGAGGCGTCTTCGTTGTTGTAGTTGTTGTCGTGGTGATGGTGGTGGTAATGGCCGTCATCGTCGTCGTCCTTGTCGTCGTCCTTGTCGTCGTCCTTGTCGTCGTCGTCGTCAACGTCTATCTTTCTGTTATTATTATTTTTTGCTAAATTTGAGGATCAATCGTTTCTTTGCGATGCGCAGCCATTAGTCTTCAGTCATCTGAAACTAATTTTCTTTTTTAGATCCCAATTTTCCATGTTGATTTTCATAATACAGAGACATTGATCTGTTATCAGGAGGCCTTCAGTCTCGGTCAATAAACTCGATCTTCAGGGCTAACAGTTCGATTCTGATTCTTTTAACGCCGAAAGTCTACGCAAATGTTTTTCATTTATCATATTATTCAAGTATTTACGTATATATATATAGAGAGAGAGAGAGATAGATAGATATATATATATATAGTGTTTTCCTCTAAGGATGCAATTCTTCAAAAAATGGCTCGTTCTCCATCGCCAGCGTCTTTGTTTTGTTTCTTAACCTCCTTGAAGACGGTGATAATTCCTTATAGTTTTATTTTATATTTTCCTCGTCTCGCTTTCTTTTTAACTATTTCTATTAATCTAATGTTATTTGTACTATAGTATCTGTTTTTTTAGTGAATTTTCTAATTATACAAATCCTCGCCCGCCATTTTGCTTCTGATAGATACAACCGCTCGGTGTCAGGTTTTTTTTTGGCAACACTGTTTTCTAAATATAGTCATTAATTTTCTTGTTTTTCTTTCTAGCTTCCTCAGTCCGTCCGTCTTCCAATTTATTACATAATAACTTAACTATTGCTTATTCATGGAATGGCTTCACAATCATTGTCTATTATTGCATTCTTAGAATTTATTTCTGGCCTGAGTATTAACCCAAAGCAACGTCGAGAAAATTTGTTTTTAATACCAGGACCGAACTGCAAGTACACAAGAATGGGTGATACATCTGTCCTGAGAAAATTAAATAGATTTTTATTTTATTTTATTTTATTTTATTTTATTTTATTTTATTTTATAGTTCCACTCGGCTATAGTGTTCTGTATTATCTCACCGTAATTTAACTTCCTATCTACCTATGTATATTATACAGGCGTGGGTATGTGGTAAGAAGCTTGCTTCCCAACCACGTGGTTCCGGTTCAGTCTTATTGCGTGTCACCTTGGACAAGTGTCTTCTGCTATAGCCTCGGGCCGACCAAAACCCCGTGAGTGGATTTGGTAGACAGAAACTGAAAGAAGCCCGTCGTATATATATATGTATATATCTATGTGTGTCGTTGTGTCTGTGTTTGTCCCCATCACCGCTTGACAACGGCTGTTGGTGTGTTTACGTCCCCGTAACTTAGCGATTCAGTAAAAGAATAACTGCTAAGCTTTAGAAATAATTTCTAGAGTTGATTTGTTCGACTAAAACTCCTCAATGCAGTACTCCAGCATGACCGCAGTCAAATGACTGAAACAAGTAAAAGAATAAAAGAATAAAAGAGTATGACTGTATGTAACCAGCTGCAGATTTAAATGCTTTCCACGACAAAGAAACACATCATTACAAAGGTTGTAAGATGTCGCAGTGCACTCAACTTTCGGTGCATGGTTTCTTTATAGCAGAAACAGTTGTAGGCCAATGAATGTGGTTTTTAATCTTATGAATTTTCGTGACTGGTGTTGTTATAAGTACCATTCTACTTTTGACATCTCATATCTAGTGCGTTTTGTCCTTTTAAGGTCCTTGTATTTGAATTATTTCACATACCTTATAGGTGCTGCTTTCTACTGCGGGGATCGACAAGTTTATCAGAATCCATAGGTTTTCTTTTCTATCTTCTATTTCAATATCTTGGCGGACTCGCTTTGAACTCTTTGTCAGTCTTAGGAAGCGTATTCCAGAGCATTTGTAACCAAATAATTCACTGGGTATGGAATGGACTGATGCGAACCGATCTGAGATACGAAAGCCCCTTCCTTTCAAATTATCTTAGAGATACAGCTACCCGCCTTAGCTATGCCTGTGAATATATTGTCTTTATAAACACTGGACAAATACTGAAACATGATGTTTTCCTCCATGTTTATCTGATGCATGGCGCTGGCGTTAGTTCCTTGTTGTTCTACTATTTTATTTTCATAATTTTCATAATTTTTTTCGTGAAAGGACTCTGGTTTTGCGTTGCTAAACCCAAGACCTTACGTTTCTGCCTTTCGTCCAAACCTTTTGAGCCATTGTTAGCTTCTCTATTTATTTATATATTTTTCGCTGGCTCCCATTTTTATTTATTTATTTTATTTTTTTTTTTTTTGCCTTGCTATCTCGCAGGAAACGATAAGGGTTTTGTTTTTTGGGTTTTTTTAATATCTTTTGAAGATTTACTTTGGTTTTTATCTTTCCCTCCTCTCTTTTAGCATTTTCTCTTGTTTTGTTTTCATCGAAACCTTTTTCTTTTTTCACATTAATTGATTTTTATTTTGTATTCTGTTTTCTTATATATATATATATATATATATATATATATATAATAGATTGGTTCTGTTGCTTAAATATACGTGTGTGTGTGTGTGTGTGTATGTGTTTGTGCTTGCGTATGTATATATATATATATATATATATATATATATATATATATATATATATATATATATATACATATATACATGTATATGTATATATGTATACGTATGTATGTATATATATATGTATTTATATATATGTGCATATATATATATATATATATATATATATATATATATATATATATATATATATATATACCTATATGCATATGTACATATATGTGCGTGTGTATGTATGTATATATATATATATATATATATATATATACACTTATATGTATACACATATATGTATATTATTTATATTATATATATATACATACACACGCACAAGAATGCACATATACCTCCACACACACAGCCCCACGTTCACATACACTCACATACCCACGCACGCACACACGTATACACACGTATGCTTCTGGCAAATTGGAAAAAAAATCAGAAGCGTCGGTCGAACGAATTACCCTGCAGCGTTGATCCCGGGTTCATAGAATTACGAATTCAAATCTCGCCGAGGCCAACTTTACCGTTCGTCCTTTCGAGTTCGATGAATATAATACGGGTCTAGTGTAGCAGAAGTGGCGGAATCATCAGGGCACTTGACTGGACACCTGGAATTGTTTGGTCTAGCTCTTTGCTTTCTGAGTTCAAACGCCACCATTGCTCGCTTGTGTGATTCGCTTGATCCCTCGCTCGGTTTAACACCACCATCTGGCCCTTTGGTGTCTTTAACGGAATCCCTTCTGTTGCAATCAAAAACAAAAATATCTACGAGATAATGAGAAGACCTCTAAGTGGGTTGGCTACATGCTAGAGAAATAACAGCCTAATCTCTCTCAAGGCTTTGGCCAACCCAAGGCTATAGTAGAAAACACTTGGTTTCAGAATTTCAGGATATCTTCCTCCTTTCCACACTAATACCCACTAGTCTCAAAAGCCCTTAAAAGGGGTCAAGGCACTGCTATTCTTCTTAACAAAGACGATATTGTTCTCTGAATTCACTGTATCTACTGTCTAATAATTTTCTATTTGTGTCCGGCTCCGTAGTTTTTATCTGTCCAAATGAAATTTTCAGATGAAATAATCATCGCAGTGTGCTGTTAGTTGTCTTCTGATTTTCCTATATAAGCTCTTTAATACACTTAAAATCAAGTTTATTATGTTGAAGTTCTAGTTTATGACACGCGTGGCTAATGTAGTTATACCTACAGTCTTATTGTTTGTATTGAGTTCGGTGTTTAATGTCAGTCTGGGTCAGAGTAACTCCAACAATATGTGCGAGTGTGCAGACGTGGCTGTATGCTAAGAGGTTTGCTTCCCAACCACATGATTCCGGGTTCAGTCCCACTTCGTGGCACCTTCGGCAAGTGTCTTTCACTATAACCTCGGTCCGACCAAAGCCATATGAGTGGATATGGTAGACGGAAACTGAAAGAAACCTGTCGTATATGCATATGTGTGTGTGAGCGTATTTGTGTGTGTGACTGTGTGTGTATGTATCTTAATGAGTCTCCCACAACCGCTTGGCAACCAGTGTTGGTATGTTTTCGTCCCCGTAACCTAGCGATTCAGCCGAAGGAACGTATAGAATAAGTAAGTACCAGGCTTTAAAAAAAGAAAAAGTACTAAAGTCGATCAGTTCCACAAAAATTCTTCAAGGCGATGCCTTCAAGAATTTTTGTCGAATTGATAACCTGGCCGCTATCTAACGACTGAAACAATTAAAAGAATAAAAACATTTTAATGTTGTGTGTGTGTGTGTGTGTGTGTGTGTGTGTGTGTGTGTGTGTGTGTGTGTGTACTGTATGTGGGTGTTTGTATCTTTCCGCCAACTTGGCAACATGTTGGTTTTATCTACGTCCTCCTAACTGAGCGGTTCGGCGAAAGAGACCGCTGGATTAAGTACCAGACATTCAAGAGTAAATACTGGGATCGATTATTTCGGCTAAACCATTCAAAGCCGTGCTCCAGCAAAGCCGCACTCCAATGGCTGAAACAAGTAAGCGAGAAACGAATATGGCGGAATCGGTAGAGCGCCAGGGGAAATCATTGTCCTTAGTTATGTCCCTTGGCAGTTTTTATTTATTTGTTTATTTATTTGTTTATTTATTTATTCATTTAGTTCAAATCTCGCTTGATTCGACTTCGCTTTTCATTCTTCCAACGGTCGATAATACATGTAGTAGCAGTCAATAAGTACTGGCGATGATTTAATCAACCAGCACCGCCATCACCACCGCTTCTAAATCGCCCATCACTGTCCTCGCCAACGTCTCCACCATCACCACCGGTAAAAATGTGTGTGTCCTTGTGCTTAAATTAGAAACAATTAATATTACAACAGCAGAAACATGCTTTGCTGATTAATCCAATGAGCGACATTATTGAAATCTATTCTAGAAGGACGTGGATTAAAAACAGAGAAAAAGTGCCGTGTTAGCTGTTTCCTATTTAAAAAGGCAAATATTTTGCCATATTCCAGCTTAATGTCTATTTTCCTTTACATTGAATTCAAGAAAATCGATTATTTCTAACGAAATAACAATGTTACTTTTATGTAATAGAAATATTAATATCCAGAGTTGCCTGAATTTCTACGATAATATAAAATTTTCCACGCAAACAGGTTTCCGTTCTTTCTTCTCGTTTTCTTTTTTTGCGTTTTCTTTTTTCTTATTTTGAAAGGTGGAAGGTAGAAGGGGAAATATTAATATATATTAACCAATGAAATACTTTGGAAAGGACGAACTGTGTTTGAGAAGGTATAAGGTATGCGTAGGTATGGGGAAGTGGTGAAATATGGTGAATAGAAAACATCTACTGTTTAGGGCTGAGTCCTTCCATGGGACAATCTCCTGTTATTAAATTAAATCTTGTCAATTCAAATTGTCAGTTGGTTTATTTTAATTCTCGTTGCTGTGGGTAGTTAGTATTAGAATTTCAATAAGAGGTCAATGGTTCATGTCCCGTATCCAACAAACATTGCATTGTGTCACTGAAGAAAATGGTAATCTCTCAAAAATGTCAGTCCACTTAACTCCAAGCTGAGAACATATGGAAGCTACAAACGCTTCCATCGATCCAGATTTGACAAATTCTTTGCTATATTTGAATACTGTATTCAATTCCTGGGTGACTTTTGATAATAAACAAGGGTTTTTTATCCAATGAAGTAGAGTTAGAGCGATTCTTCGATCTGAAAAGTTGGTTTTCTAAGTCTTCCAGCGGGAAAGACTACTAGCATCATATCCAGGAAAGTGGAGAATTCTTTTACTTGGAACGTTGTTTGTAATTCCTTCTTGCAATAGACACAAGTGTCTTATATCTTGAAGAGGGGTGCGGAGGTGGGGTGTTAGTGTGATTTGTTGGCTGGAATTCCTGTTGTTAATTTATTCTGGGGGAAAATGCTACTTACAAGAGACACTAGCTCTTCTACCAGGACGGGGGAACTAGAGTGATTCTCTGGCTAGGAATGTTTTTAATTCCTTACATTGTAAGATCTACGTGCAACAGATTCTGGCGTCCTATCCAGTGGAGTATGGACTGAATAATTCTAATGCTAGGAATCTTTTTAGCTCCTCCTGAAAAAAAGAAAGGTATCTGCAATAGACACAAGTGTTCCATAGCGGAAGTGTAGAGGGCAAGAACGATTCGTTGACTGGAAAGTTTGTATTTAACACCTCCTGCGGGAAAATTTACCTGTAAGGGACAGTAGAGTCTTATCCTATGAATTGGAGGTAGTGATCCGTTTTGGCTTGGAATGTTGTTTTACCTGCAAACGAAAAGGAGTCACCTACGACATACTAATGTTGTATTTTAGAGGGTAATTTGTCTCTCAGTTGCTTCGTAAGTTAGAAACGGTTCATAGGCACCGATGCAGTTAACTGGGGGGGGGGGGGGGGGCGATTCATGAAAGGAACTGTTCTAATGTTATGATCTGGGACATGAAGATGGCCTTGAATGATATTACATCCCGAGGTGGAAAGCTGACAGAATCGTTAGCACGCCAGGCCAAAATGCTTAGCAGTAATTCATCAATCTTTAATGTTCTGAGTTCAAATTCCGCCGAAGTCAATTTTGCCTTTCATTCTTTCGGAGTCCATAAAATAAATAGCAGTTAAGCACCGGCATCGATGTGATCGATCTATCCGCCCCAACCCACCCCCAATCCGAAATTGCTGGCCTTGTGCCAAAATTTGAAACCAATATTACAACGTTCTATGTTTTACGTCCTATACTTTTCCTCATGCTATAGAAATATATGAGCCAAGGAGGAAGCCTGTACGTGGTAACTTGCGCTACTAATTATAATAGCCAAATCTTCTTCGAATCTCAAACTAACATTTACAGAGACAGGACACATTAGATTATATAATCGTGAAAGAAAAAGCGAAGTGGCCAATATTGGAACGCCTTTGGTCACGTTTGTTCGATCGAGGCAGTTGCGGTATTTGTTCCAGCTCCGTGCAGTCTGAGTTCAATTAAATGCGAGCTGGTACAATTGTTAGCACGCCGGACCAAATGCTTAGCGACATTTCGCACGTCTTCACGTTCTGAGTTCAAATTCCGCTAAGGTCGACTTTGCCAGTTGAGTACTGGGGTCGATATATTCGACTTTCCCCAACCCCCGAAATTGCTGGCCTTGTGCCAAAATTTGAAATCAATATTCATGTGATGCTTCTATAACGAGTCTATTTTATATATATATATATATATATATATATATATATATATATATATATATATATATATATATATATATATATATATATATATATATATATATATATATATATATATATATATATATATATATAATAAAAGAGAGATGCTGTCCGTTTGTTTGGTTGTCCACCAAAATGAAACTAAATGATTCAGAGGAAGCTATTATGCTTTTTCCATATATATATA
The DNA here is from genome assembly GCF_046866305.1 of Octopus bimaculoides. Lineage (NCBI taxonomy): Eukaryota > Metazoa > Mollusca > Cephalopoda > Octopoda > Octopodidae > Octopus > Octopus bimaculoides. The sequence continues at coordinate 11,841,748 of NC_142942.1, read as the reverse complement.
TATATATATATATATATATATATAATCGAAATTCTGTCTCTTTCTTTCTCCGGCAAAAGGAAAGTACATGGTTCAAGGGAAACTATTATACTATTGTCTAATTTCTAACACTCAAATCAATATGTAATTCAATTGATTCGGTCGATGATTTGGTGGATGAAATCTTTCCTAATCTTCTTCATAATTGAAACAATACACATTGAATCTGTGAGCAACCTATCCCGGCTCCAAAAGATGTTGCTGTACATAGCATTAATAATACGCTATTGAATAAACTTCCAAGAGAATTATTCACTTATAACTCAATTGGCTGTGGTGTTGATGAACAGGATATTGCTAACTACCCCCATCGAATTTTTGAACTCGCTAGAACCACCAGATACAGCTCCTCATTGTCTTCAGCCTAAAAAATGGACTCCTATTATACTATTACATAATTTGCTCAACCAAAATCATGCAATGGTACAAGATTAATTGTGCACAAACTTATGACGAAGTGCATTGAGGCAAATATTATCACTGGTTGTGGTAAAGGTGAGACCGTTTTTATTCCTCGCATTCCAGTTATATCATCTAAAGTCCCATTCCAATTTAAGCGGTTACAGTTTCCTATCCCACTTTCTTTTGCCGTTATCATTAATAAAATTCAGGGCCAACCATTCAAAGCTGGTGCATTACAACTTACACAGCCACGCTTTTCCCATGATCAACTTTATGTAAGAACATTATGCGTGAGAGCAAAAACAAATATTTCTGCTTATGCCAACCCCCGAAATAAAACAAGAAACATTGTTTATAAAGAAATATTCACACTTAATGCAACATAAATACTTCAACAACTTAATTTACCATTACTATCATTACATCCAAGAATGAGTAAATTACCTATTTCAATGAACTGTAACTGTCATTACTGTATTAATAAATGAAATAACACGTACAACGCACTTAGTATTGTGATATATTAAACAAACACAGGTTCATGCATGAAATTGAGCCACGAATGTGTTAATTGAGCCACGAATGTGTTAATCTGCCTGATTTGAACCTTTCCTATTTTATCGTTTATACTTGTCCAGCGCCTCGGGTTCGACTTGAGCACATCTACGCTATCTATGTTTTTCGAAAGAAAATTATAATTTTATATATATATATATATATATATATATATATATGTATATATATATATATATATGTAGCTTGCTTACCAACCACATGGTTCCGGGTTCAGTCCCACTGCGTGGCACCTTGGGCAAGTGTCTTCTACTATAGCCTCGGGCCGACCAAAGCCTTGTGAGTGGATTTGGTAGACGGAAACTGAAAGAATCCTGTCGTATATATGTACATATATATATGTGTTTGTGTGTCTGTGTTTGTCCCCCCCCCCCACCATCGCTTGACAACCGATGCTGGTGTGTTTACGTCCCCGTAACCTAGCGGTTCGGCAAAAAGAGACCTATAGAATAAGTACTAGGCTTACAAAGAATAAGTCCTGGGGTCGATTTCTTCGACTAAAGGCGGTGCTCCACCATGGCCGCAATCAAATGAATGACACAAGTAAAAGAATAAATGACAAGGCTCCGTTCATTTTCATTCAATAAAAAAGGGAAGTTATTTGAAGATTTGCGGACACATTTAATCATGGTAATGAACTCTGTAAGTTTATTTCCTGAGTAGTCTCCCTTTGCTATATCTTTTTAGCAACTAATTTTGAAAATGAATAAAGTAACGATGGGAGTTTTGTTTTTGTTCAGTACAAGTTTAGTCCGTATCAAGCAATTCAATGGTGGAAGGCGTTCCACCCGTGGCAATTCCATTTTATTTTTGTATATCAGAGATAACATTGTCTAGTATATCCTAATTCCTTATGGTAGGTGGGTGCGACTTGAGGGAGATTTAACTGCTATTTCTAACAGAAGTGATTTCCAACGTTGTTGTGAGTTCGTCTTAACTGTGTGTGTGTGTGTGTGTGTGTGTGTGTGTCTGTGTGTGTGTGTGTGTGTGTGCGTGCGCGTGCGTGTGCGCGCGCGTTTCCCCTTCGCTTTTCAAGGCGGTGACTAGAAACTTAAGAGTGATTTAGCTGCTATTTCTAGTAACCAGGCAGAGACTCCTTCGCTGGATGTCAATAATTTATTGTGGGCGGTCAGGGCCGGCCCTATGGTTGCTGGCGCCCCGGACAAGCGCCCTTACATGTATAATTTTTTAAAACTTTCACCAGGAGAACAACTGTGAGAGAGAGAGAGAGACGGGCGGACAGACAGACAGACAGACAGACAGACAGACAGACAGACAGGCAGGCAGACAGACAGGCAGACAGACAGGCAGACAGAGAGGTGGGGGGCAAAGAGGTAGAAGAGATTCGTGTATGAGCAACTAGTGGTTATTCGTAAGGAAAAAAAAAAAAAAGCACTTTTGCCCAAGCCTGCACTTTGAAAAAGTACTTTCGCAGGACATACGAATGGCAAAATCGGTTGAGCATCGAGCTTAATAAATGGCAGCCGGAATCGATTTTATCAACTCTGTCCTTCTCGTACAAAAGTGTGTTGCCTTCGACCTGTAATAAATATCATTTGAGTTTAAATTTTTTAAATTCCATCTCAGGAAACAAAATTTCCAGACATACGTGGGCACCATGGAGAATCTTTTTTTTTTTTTTTTTTTTTTTTGAAAGAAAACCAGTATGGTGCAAGTAGGGTGAATTTAGCGAAAGGTCGTGAGCTGGCAGAATCGTTAGAACGCCGGGCAAAATACTTAGCGGCGTTTCGTCCATCTTTACGTTCTGAGTTCAAATTCCGCTGAGGTCGACTTTGCCTTTCAATTTGAAACCAATATTATATTATATAAGCTATATATAAACTGGCACTCCGTCAGTTACGACGACGAGCGTTCTAGTTGATCCAATCAACAGAACAGCCTGCTCAT